>NC_056592.1:6137288-6437288 GCF_018340385.1 Cyprinus carpio
GTGTGCTGAGATCCACCTACTCACAAATGTTTTTACAGTATAATTGAGGTTATTTTTCATGACTTGGGTGTCGCTCTGATCACTGCATTTACGTATGAATCACGAGATGACTACTCTGACATTTCCTGTCCATTATATAGTGACCTCAACTTATAGTGATGTCTCACTTTATAAAAATTTGCTCCTGAATATCACTGCATAGATATAAATAACAAAACGACTTGACTACTGAGACTTTTTTTGTGACAGCTGGTGCTTAAAATGTGCTTGTGCTCTCTTTCTTTTAAAAATAATGTGTTAATGAGATTTTCTCACCCTCCCTAAACTTTGGTCTTTTCAGTCTCACGTATGACACACATGTGTGCTGAACCTTTGACCGGGAGGGCCCTCTGGCCGGACCTGAACCTCTGACCTCCTCTAACCAAGAATCCACTCAAGTTATGTGTGTGCACGACATCCAGAACTCACCTCCCTGTCCACATTTGCCCTCGCCTCTTCTCCTGCCCGTTTTCCACCTCCTCGCTCGTCCTTCTCTGCGTTCTGCTCTCACCCCCAAAGCCTTCTTATGGGCGCCTGAACACGCTTGTCACGTTTTCGGGACGAAGGCCACTAGTTGGCGCACCCAGCTCGCTGTGCTCTTTTCCTTGTCCCTGTTTTTTTTGTTCTCTTTTTCCATGGCTCTCTTCTCCCAGCGGTTGGAGGCCTGTCGACTGTCATACTCCTCCTTCCATGCAAAGTTTTTTGCGCGTACAGAAGCTCTGCCAGTAGCCATAGAATAAATGTACTACCTGAGAGACAAAAAAAAAATTATTTAGGGGAAACAGAGACAAACGCAAAGAAAATTAGAATACTATATGTCTAGATTTTATGTACAGACTTCCTGTATGCTGCATCCTTTTAAAAACAAGATGAAGAGTTTTTAGTAGGAGGCTTGTACATTCATCCTCTGTAAATCTGCTTCTTGCAAGTCTCCACTGACGGCAAACACTTTAAAAACATCCATTAGGTGAAGCGCAAGTATAAACCACACCAGAAGGGGAAATGATTAGATCATTTAAAGAGCCTTCAGGTCTAATTGGAGCGGGATGAACCTCATTGTTCAAACCCTGGAGAAAATGGTCTCAGAGGCTAAAAGAGGTACTGGATCCCTTGAACCAAATGTGAATTTTTCTGTCAAGATTTTTCCCCTCTTTTAGCGAACAATCTGAAAAATGTTTTCAAATACGGAAGAGTGCCATGCTGTTACCTGTAGTAGCTTGGAGAAGTATTTACAGAAGGAATACTTCTGTGTTCCATTTAGCTAATAAGTTAACAATGCATTTGGCTGTAAGGTCTAAAATGCACTAGACCCCGTGAAGAACCCTGATGCCATGTTTTAGCACTCAAGTATTTCATCTTCATGGTACAATCTATACATATCTCTCTAACAAACAAAACACTACTGCTTTTCAAAAGTTTGGGGGTCGGTAAGATTTTTTAATATTTTCTCTAAATTCTGACCAAATCTAAATCTATTTGATCCAAATTACAGTAAAAGAGCAATATTGTAAAATCTTATCACAATTTAAAATAGCTTTTCGCTATTGGAATATTTTGAAATGTATGAATTTGAAATGAATTTTCAGTTCTGTCACAGGTTCTTATTTTTTATTTTTTTTATCAAGATTCACAACTGTTTGTGCTTAATATTTTTGTGGAAAACTGCATGTACCAGTGTCTACATACAGTGTCATAGTCACTATGAGACTCTCCAAATGAGGGAAACTGCTCCTCATCTTCTTCCTCATCTTTACTGTGCTCCATCTCCTCTTTTGCGATAGTCTCAAACACATTCCTGTATATGGTGTAAAAGCCCTACAGAGACAAAAGAATTTGCACTATTAAAACACAGAATACATGCATTTCCACAATAAACACTGTATATCCTGTGCTTAGTGCTTATTGCACTTCTGGTTAGATGCTAACTGCATTTCGTTGCCTTGTACCTTACATGTGCAATGACAATAAAGTTGAATCTAATCTAATCTGTTTTATTCCAAACTGAAAGCATAACTTGTGCATTTTCAAAATAAACTTTTACTGCCCTCCAGCGGTACAGGATGGTAAAACAGACATTTGAGCCATACATTATAAACAGATAAATACCAATTATATGCAAGTTAATACAAGACATAATAATTCAACAATATATGTAATAGAATATGATATAAAATACAGAAAAAAAAATCATAAAGCTCTCATTTAGTTCAATGTCAGCTACATACAGAACGCAATATTCTCAAAATGCACTTTTTTGTTAATCATAGACACAATACAATGGTAAAAGACATCTGTCTGACATGTATCACACATTTAAAAATGAATGCAGATGAGAAACAGAACTTGTTCTGTGTGAACAGACACATGTATGTTTGGCTACTGGCTGACAAAAAAAATACATTTTAAATATTCACCTTTTCATCATCTCCGTAACCGGAGTAACAGGTGACAGTGAAGAACTGCAGGAGATCAATGCTGTCATCCTGGTACTCTCCGCTGACACCCCCTTTCAACAGCGCCTCTCTGTGGTTATCATACCTTAAAACAAAAACAGAATTAAATATTAATGGGAAAATACTGAAGAATGTAATATACATTTTAACCAAATACTGATTAATATTACTAGTATTTAGTCCCACCTTATATGGAGAAAAACATTTTGTGTGTGTGTGTGTTCTATATGTGGCAGAAAACAATAGGCATTACAGAATTAATTATTGTTGATTTACAACAAAAGCTGGAATTTATATAGGAAAAATGCTATAAATTCACTTTAAGTGGAAAGCAATTGCACACACTGCAAAGTATACATTTTGAAATGTATATTTATAAAATATTATTAATATTAGTATTACTGATTTGTTTGCCATTTTCAGCCCAGTCCTGATGCATCCAACACTAATACAAGTTAACAGTTTTGACAAACAAAGCTAGAACATGTAGATCAGCAGAATTTGCCACAACAACATTCAATGCGTGTCATTCCAAGCCCATATGCTGTTTTTCCACTGAACACAAAAGGAGTATTTTGAAGAAGCTCTTTTGTACAACAGCAGTGGCCACTTCTGTCACGCTCCAAAAAACACCACAAAAGTAGTCCATAACACCATAAGGAAAATAGCAAAATTCACCTTTTTCTGTTGAATGGAAAACCAACTGCATTTCGGTTTGGAATGTCACAATGGTGAGAAAACTCCTCCTTTAACCAGCACCCCATAAACCAAAAATGATATACCAAAATGAAATGACTGCAGCTCATGAATGCTTTGGTCTTTCAAGCGCTTTCATTTTGGAATGCTTTGAAAGCAGACAGTTGACAGTTTCTTGTCAAAGAGTCAGAATTGTTCACAGCATCACTTTAAGAGGATCTCAAATAGACTAAAAAGTCTATTTTTTTAAGTCTATACAAGACTTTTTCTTGTATGAAATACTATCAAAAAAAAAAAAAATCCAACCTAGTTTTTGAGATGCTTGAAACACAAAGATAAAGGAGGATTCTCTTTGAGGATGATATATATATAGTGCATGAGATTCTTATTCTTATATTTAATTTCTCTGTTCCAGTCACTATAAAGACATTTTGGATAACTGTGGAGCATTAAGTAACATTAATTTGCTACTACAATGGTTATTTGAATATATGCAAGGGTGAAAGAGGTTTGAGAACACTTAATAACAACTTAAATTTCTGTTTGTGTCAACTTAAATATACATGTTGTGGAAGAAAATAAAGCCACATAGGTGTTCCACATCACAGCAGTGAATAAAAGGCAGAATATTCAATTTTGGAAAGAAAGTATCCTTTTTAAAGATTGTTTACACAGGGTAGGTAACATAAATAAAGCCTGAAGCAACATCTCATTAGTTTTGAACTAAGCTAGATGTACTGCATGTGTGGTGAACGTAGTTGTTGTTTGGAGGTCTTACCAGGCTCTCTCCTGCGGATCACTCAGAACATCATACGCAGCTTGGATAAGTTTGAACTCCTCTGCAGCCTCCTCTGCGTTGTCCAAGTTCTTGTCTAGAATCAGAATAACAATATGAGCAACATTATAACATAATTTCAAGCAAGTCCTATAATCAACAGCACTGGACAGATCATTCAATTGTTAGAGAAGAGGCAACACCAACAGCTTTATTTATTAATATGGGACAGTAACCTTTATAACTTATCAAACAGATAAGATGAAACCAAATACCTGGGTGCCATTTCAAGGCTAATTTCCTATAAGCCTTCTTCAGGTCGTCGTCCGACGCGTCTCTTTTAACGCCCAGCGCCTCATAGTGGCACTTCATTCTGGTCTGGACTTGGAGATCATACACAAACTTAAACGGCTGTGTTTTGAAAACCACTGTCTTTAACTACAGTACACACGAAATGTCATCAATGTGGCCATGTATATCACAAAACTGACATACTGACATAGGCTATTTCATATTTTCTCTCGACAGAAGAATCACACGAAGCCGGTGTCTTGTGTGCAGCCGCGGCGCATGGACTTGATGTCACACACGAAACGCGCTGCTATTGGCTGAGAGTTGTAGCTTTTAAGTATGCACTTTTATATAAAATATATACAAACATTCTTTATTTGTTATTTATTTATCTGAGATTGCATCTGTATATACATTAAAATATATCAAAGGTAAAAAAAAACTTCTGAATATATTCCAAATATCACCAAGGATCTTTCCTAACTTACAGTAATCTGATATATTTTAATAACAAATATGTTTGTAAGCATAAACACATGTGATATAACATACATAACACACTTAAATTATAGATTAAATTACCGTAAAGGCTTACTTTACGGTAAACATTACATTTAAAATGTCTCAGAAAGCCAGCAATGTTATTTTATTATTTATTGTTAATTCAAAATGAAGCTTTAACTCAATATTGTTCTGTTAATTTAAATTAAATGGGTGGGGTTTGTCAGTGGCTAACCTTTGAAACAATGCAAACCTCTATTTTTACTGAGCAGGAGTGGCTTATGGTATTTCTAAGCTTCCTAAGAGTTTGCATACAATTGACAAATGCTGGCTATTTTAATCTTTCTGGAGGACACATGACGAGATCTGCTGTATGACTACAGGTTATTCACATTTCTTCTGCATTTAAGGATTGGATTTAATACATTAACATCATCATGAACTCAATGAGGGAAGTTGATCTGGATACATACAGTCTGTCTTTACTTACGGCAAAAGAAGACATCCTGAATCCACGCTCGTCAACAAACTGGTATGATGACGGTTTTTGTTCATTTGCTTATTTTTTAAATCATGTAATTAATAGAAAATATAGTTCAGATAGACAAGATTCTTACAGTAAAATAAAATGGTGAACATGATACGTGAAGCTCTTTTAAATTTAAAATGCTTTTTTATTTATCATTTTTTTATGTTTTTAAAGAATAATAATTATAATGCATATTTAATGCATCAAAATATGATATGACCTAAGCATATAATCTTATTTTGTAAAAGTGAAAAATTCTTAGCAGAGGATGGTTTCGATCCATCGACCTCTGGGTTATGGGCCCAGCACGCTTCCGCTGCGCCACTCTGCTAGGCGGGAACTCAAAAACGCGATTTCCATACTTGAACGAAAGACAACTTTCCATTGCTCTTATTTTACTGTTTTTTTAAGCTATTAATTATTCATAAATGCAAACAACCACATACAACACTATGCTCATGGTGAAATTCCTTGGAAAGAAAATAATGTGCAGTTATTCCACTACACAGATGGTTTTGCTCATTCCGTATGTGTGTCAGGGAGATATTCAGTGTTCGTCAACGGCCCCGTTCAAATTCATAGGACCAAAAGACAAACAAACTTTAAGAAAAGAATAAGGTCGCATACCACAAAAAAAAAAAAAAAAAAAAAAAAAAAAAATTGACTTCATGACTTTTTTTCCCCATTTCATCCAAACTAGCTAGTCCAGTATAAAGTAGACCTCATTGCTGTGGTGTCTTGATCTGATAAATTACATTTCAGAATGTCTGTCTTATCTTAATGACCCAACAACCCCCTCCCAGACTAATTTCCTCTGTAAGTACCCCTGCTTATCTTAATTAGCATGTTTATCTGCAAAATCACCACTAGGACAAACTATCCTACAATCTGAGATGAAAGCAAGGAGGTGTGTGTGGGTCAAGCATCTGTTGAACATGGTCCTTCAGACATGAGTGTGTCAGTGATTGTTTTTGACCATGCTGGGAGCCAAAATGCACACACATCCACAGGCTGAGCAGTTCCTGATGTTCTGGCTACTGTTGTCACAGGAAACGTTTTAAAAGGGAGAATGTCACCGCTGGAAGGACTTTTCAAAAGAAAGAATGTTGGTTGTTTATGAGCTAAAAAGTCTGTATAATTCTGAACTTCATTCAGTCAGTGTGTTTCCTGATAACAGAAACCTTTTGGATTTCTTTTCTGACATAGCCTACAGCATTTGATTTGATTTGATGTTAAACTCTAAGCTGTTTTAAAACCAAGGCCTCATTTAAATTATTCTTCAAACCATGTCCTAATTTGATCATGTGTAGTTCAGATCTGTATTTCATTATTTCGATTTATCCACTTCAGGTTATCAGATATTCAAATTTAATTTTAATGATGGATTCAAGCACATATTAAAAGCAGACAGAATGTAAATATTTAAATCTAATTTGCATAAATTAGATAAAACCAATGTCAAAATTCTTGTTACATTTGTTGTTAGAGGATTTAGATATCTGAGGGTTTACATATCTCTTTTTATCACTCAATAAATCAGAAAATATTGTCAACAGCCAGGAAAAAAAGGTTTTAGGAATAAAATTCAAACAATTTATGAACAAACCCCTCTGACAAAACCCCTCAAAATAGATAAATAAAATAAAACTGTAAAGTCTGGTATATGTAAGTGCTACTGAAGTGGAGATTTCGTGCTCGGTTCATTTTTAAAAAAAAAATCTAAAAAAATCTTCAGATGGATAAAGTGTATTAATAAACGCTTATATGTATTTCAGATCTTTTCTTTCCACAAAAAAAGACATCTTTCCACTAAAAAAGACATGTTATGGAAGCAAAATAGCCAAAAATCACAAAATTGACGAGAGTAGGAAAAACACTAGTGCCTGTGTCTTGCATTATTAAGTAAACTTAAAAAACATCATATGCATCATCTTCATAATAGCACCAGTAGCACCCAAGCAGCTTGTGTCTTATCTAAGTTAGATGTAACATGCTTGACAGTGTCTAGTATGCAGTCAAGGCATTAAGCACAAGACATTTGCTTAAGTCGCTTCTTTTAATAAAGCTTAAACTATTTGCCTAGAAGTTGAAAAATGTTTGGATTAACAGTCTATGCGATTATCATTTTGAGAATGACTAAGACATGCTTAGCATAGTGATTTTCAAGAACGACAGATATAATGGCTCCATTCATTTTTGTTTGTAAAGAACCTGATTGCACAGGTTTGTAGTTAAATGTCATGCTACTGTATCTACTTGTTGCAGTTGTAACTTCTTACATTGTTGTCATGAGAATGTGGGAAAACTGCCCTTTTGTTTTTGGGTGTTAGCACATTACACAAGATCCTAGGGGAAGGGTCCTTTATATGGGCGTCATTCACAGGAAATGGTGCCATTTGTGACTTAAATTAGTTTTTTTCCCGTTTAATTTACTGTACTGCACTTTCAATACATCATATTTTCCTACCTTAGGCCTTTCCCAACTTGTGCACACACACACACACACACACACACACACACACACACACACACACACACACACACACACACACACATATATATATATATACATATATTACAGAATATTATATGTGTGTATAGATACAAATATAAACATACAAAATGTCTATATATAAAAAATTTCATATACTGACTTTGATTTGAAATGCATTAAACATTAAAAGAAATCTATCAATTAATCATACATACATACAGTACATACATGGAACCAAACCCCAAACATTGGTACAGAAGCAGTCATATGTCTGATACTAAAATATCAGAGAGGTTGCCAGCACTTATAATACATTTATCTCTGTCTCTATATTGAGTTATCCATCTTAATGAAATAAATTGAAAGTTTAATATTCCTGTGGCCATTTTCTTCTATCTCTGTGTACAGGGCTTTATTCACCTATGATGGAATAATGAACAGGCTCAAACTGGCTGATTCTGGAGGTAAGAGCACAAAAAAGATGTATAAATAATGCTTTTTTGTTGTTGTAGTTTTGTGTGTGGACTTGTTTATATGCTCGTTCTTTTATAGCAGGTGGATTGAAAGAGTTGACAGCTAAGCTTCACCCTAAACGGCCACTTTATGGGATGTGCAGGGTGGGCAAAGCTCAACCCCGCATCGCTATGATATTATGGGTTAGTTTATCCTCCACACAGTTTGATGAAAAACACTGATTATTTCCCTTTAACCAGTGTTTGTGGTCTCTCAGGTAGGAAATGAAGTAGATGGGTACCGCAGAGCTGAGTGTGCCAGTCATTTACCAGCAATCAGGGCCTTCTTTAAGGTAAAAGAGGACAGGGATTATAGAACAATATTAATTTAGTATGCTGAAAAAAAACAAATACTTACATTTTGCTTTACTTGTATATACAGGTAAATTGATTTAGGTAACATGATAGACTTGTTTTGTAAACGTGAGCATGTAGAGATCTTAAATAATTGTTTTTTTTTTAAATTAAATTCTTTTAGAAGTGTTGTTTGGACTGCATGTCTTGTCAGCAGGGATTTTATGATTTAAATAAAAAAACAAAAGATAAATGCATAAAAACTATGAAAACATATTTTCCCTACTGCTATCTTTGCTTTTCTGATGCTTCAGGAAGTTCACATCTTTCTTCCTGCCCACACTTTGGATGAAATCACAGAAGAGAGGATCTGTACACTGGCCTATAATGCTGCAGTGGTGACACAGGGGCCGAGAGGGAGACCCGGCCACCGGACAGAAGACAGAGAGGCCATTGTGGTATGAGATCATGACAATTTCTTACTACAAGGGGGCAGGCTTTATTAATCCTCAATGATGGAGATGTTTTGAAAAGCAGAACCAGTCAGGCAATTAAACTCAATTAAAATCAGGAAAATGGTAAACAAATCAAATTGTCTCCTTACTATTTCCAGGGCACTAATTACAAGCGGACAATTGCAGCTGCAGAGATCCAAAGAATCCAGAGAGATTCTTTTTGGGCACAAGCAGAGGTATGGAGTGAGTTTTTATGTTAAATGTAAATATTTTTTTACATATTCTAATAATTATTTGTAATTTTTAATGCATAGCATGGCATGACATTTATAATGATCTGAGTTTACCTGTTATTATTTGAGAATTTGAACTTAGCACAGCAACATGAACTTACCCAAATTTTTCTCCAAAAATTGAAAAATGTCACAAACAATACAAAAGCAGACAGAGGTTATGTTCTTACTGTATTTTACAGAGAGAAGAGGAGGAAAGGAAAAAGGAGGAACAGAGGAGGGCAGCAGAGGACAGGAAGCAGAGAGAGAAAGAACGATTGCTCCAGGAAAGGATAGAGGCAATAGATAGAGCGAGGAGGATGAATGAAAAAGAACAGAAAATAAAGGAGCGGAGGTCAGTCAAATACTCCCATGCATGTATGCAAATCATTCCAAAGGGTCAAAGGTAAACTTTTTTTTTTTGTTTTTTTTTTTTAATAGGAGGATACAGGCCCAAATGGAGGCAGAGGCCCAGAAACTGGAGAAAATAAAATGGGTATGATAAATTTGTTTCTGTGTGTGCGTGTGTGTGTTTGCACGTATATATTATTAATCTATTTTATATGACAGGAGCATGAGGAAAGGGAGCATGAAGAGGAAATTAGAGCTAGATATTCCTGCTCTCAATCAGAGGAAAAGGCTGAGGTTAGTTCTGTCAATCAAACTTGCACTAAACCAATGCCCTAAATATGTGCCCTGTGATTTTCATGCAGTGATGTAATACTGTTTATGGCCAACAGGAGGCAGCATCTCTGGTATCTCAGCGTGCTGTAAATCCCAGAGAGTTTTTCAGACAACTGTCCTCCTCAAGTGTCCACACAGCGTCCCATCCCAGCTCCAGTTGTCCAGGTAAAGTGTAAGACAAAGAGAACCAGCATTTGTTTCTATCAGCTGAAACCATGAGAGCAACTATGCTACTGCATTATCTCCTCACAAACAAATATTTTCTCTTACATTTGAGAACTTATTTTAAAATCCAACATAATTTATTTTTACATTTTTATGGCATCCCAACCAGCTTTAATGTAAAGATAATACGTTTTCCATAAGTTAGCATTTACTACAGTTACTGTAAAATGAAAATGAACAATAGGCTACATTTACAGCATTTATCAATCTAGGTTAATGTTTCTACATATTTCTGCACTACTGTTCAAAAGTGTGTAAACATTATTTGATGCACTGAATTGATTACATTCTTATTTCATTCTTCAGTTTCAAATAAATGCTATTCTCTTCAACTTTATATTCACCAACTAATACTGAAAAATATGTATCATGGTTTCTACTAAATTATTAAGAGCAACTGTTTTTAACATGACTAATAATAAGTAGTATCACTTAAATACCAAATCAGCTTATTAGAATGATGTCTGAAGGATCATGTGACACTGAAGACGGGACTAAAGATGCTAAAAAAATTCAGCTCTGCATCACAGGAATATGTTACTTTAAAATATATTAAAATAGTTATTTTAAATTGTAATAATATTTCAGAATATTACTGTTTTACCTGTACTATTTTTGATCAAATGAACTAGACTTTTTTCAAAAGTGTAATAAATAAATAAATACATCATACTTACCCCAGACTTTTAAACAGTAGTGTAGATTAACATCAAATCTGATGTACAGTAAAAATGTTCATGTTCATTTTACAGCAGTTCATGGTTAATGCATTAAGTAATGTGAACAACTATAACTTATTGTGATCTGTTTCAGTTATGTAAATATATAGTACATAAAATTCATAGTAATCAGTTCATACATTTCATTTATAAAAAATAAAAAAAAACAATGTGGTGATATGGTTTGTGCAGATGTTCAGCATGACAAAAATAGAAACTGCAGGGTGTTCCGTAACTGTAACTGAACAAGTGACGCACACATTACTGCCACTTGACGTGAAGACAGATTTGTTGATTATAATGACAGTAGTCTTGTTTTGTAACCATTCTTTTCATATTTGAGTAGCCTACAGTTTGTTTCAAAAACATTATTTCTCTTTTTTTTGCAGTAATGAGTCCCTATAGACGACTACATCGAAGTCAGACGGACAATATCTTCAGCTTCAATAAATCACCTTCTTCTACACCTACACCCCCGTACAGATCATCAGCAGCATCGCCTTACTTTCCATTGACTCCCACATCCCCGAGCCCAATCCTTTTCACTAGCACTACGGCTACCTCTCTGCCAAATGGTGTAATGGTATCTACCAAAAGCCAGATCCAGCAATCTTCTCCTAAGTTGATGGAGACACGGCCATCACCTACAACCGATGCAACTGAATCTGAAATCAAAACTCCTGTCAGTGATATACTAGATAGTCTGGTCTTTTATCCACCTCCACCAACCCCTGAGCAGCTCCAACCAGATGAATCAGAGATAGCCGATGAGTTTCCTCCACCTCCCCCTGGTTTTGTGAAACCAGAACCATCTGTGGGCCAGCCTGAGACACTTGTCAACCCCTTAGACCCTCTTCTTCCTCCATCATGTGTTTTGGTAGGTGAGCTAGCCGCCAGACCACTTCCTGCTCTGTCCGTATCTTCACGAACGCTGAAAGACCTGGAACCGGAGAAGGATGGTACTGCTTGGGCATCGGTTATATCTGCGGTTGAGGAGGATGAAGGTAATGAAGCAAAAGAGATGAAATATGAGGGGAAAGATCCAACTGAAGAGATATATGGAGAGGGAGGGGGGCATGAAGAAGAGAAGGGAGGCGGAGAAGAGAGAGTTGAAACCGGAGAGATGAAAAACAGAGGACAGGAAGAACACAATGGGATGACTATGGAAAAACATAAAAGTGAAAAAGAATCAAATGGTAAAATGATGGAGAAATATGAGAGTGGAAAAGAACAAGATGGGAAAATGTTGGAAGAATGTGAGAGTGAAGAAAAACAAGATGGAAATATTATGGAAGAACGTGAGAGGGAAGAAGATAAAGTTGGGGAAATTGTGGAAGAACTTGAGAGTGGGAAAATTATGGAGGAAAAAGAAAGTGAAAAAATACAACATGAAAAAATGAGCTTAGAGTGTGTGCTAGAAAAAGAGCAAAATAGGGAAATTATAGGTAAACATGAGAAAGATGGGAAAGAATTGGAAGAACATGAAAATGAAAAAAATATGGAAGAACATGAGCAAGACAGGAAAATTGTGAATGCATTTGACAGTGAAAAAGATGAGAAAAGCATGGAAATATCTGAATCTGAAATGATACAATATGCAAAAACTATGGAAAAATGTGGGCGAGAAAATGGGCAAAATATGAAAATTGAAGAAAAATGTGATGAAGAACATGACAGTGAAAACGAACAAGCTGGGAAAGTTATGAAAGAACATGAGGTTGTAAAAATACAAGATGGGGGCATCATGGAAGAACATGAATGTGTAAAAGAACAAGACTGGAAAATCAATGAAGAATTTAAGAGTGTAAAAATACAATATGCAAAAAATATGGAAGAGTGTGGGCAAAAAAATGAGCAAGATGGGAAAACTGTAGAAAAATGTGAGGAAGGACATAAGAGGGAAAAAGAAATTGATAGAAAAATAATGGAAGAAGATGGGAAAAAAGAAAATCAAGATGGAAAAATTGTGGATGCATTTGACAGTGAAAAAGAACAGGTAGAGACAAGCATGGAAGGATTTGAGACTGAAGAAATACATAAATGTGAAGAAGAACATGAGATTGAAAAAGAACAGAACCAGAAAATGATAGAAAATTGTGAGAGTGAAAAAATACAAGATGGAGACATAGAAGAACTTGAAAAAGAAGAAGGCTGGAAAGTAGTGGAAGGATTTGAAATGGAAAAAATACAACATGTGAAAATTATGGAAGAATGTGGGCAAGAAAATGAGCAAAATAGGAAAATTGTAGAAAAATGTGAAAAACATGAGAGGGAAAAAGAACAAGAGAGGAAAATGATAGAAGACTGTGGGATTGAAAAAATACATGATGGAGACTTCATAGAAGAACATGAAAGTGAAAAAGAGGATCGGAAAGTAGTGGAAGTATTTGAGACTGAAAAAATACACTATGTGAAAATTATGGAGGTATGTGGGCAAGAAAATGAGCAAAATGGAAAAAATGTAGAAAAATGTGAGGAAGAACATGAGAGTGAAAAAGAAGATGATGTTGAAGAACAAGATGGTAGAAGGTTGGAAGAACAGGATTGGAAAATTATAGAAGTGTTTGAAAGTGAAAAAGAACAAGACTGTAAAATTTGGGAAAGATATGAAGATGGGAAAAGTCTGGAAGAACATGAGGGTGAAAAAGAACAGGATCAGAAAATGACAGAAAACTGTGAGCGTGAAAAAATACAATATGGGAACATCATGGAGGAACATGAAAGTGAAAACAAACAAGATGGAATGACGGAAAACCAGCAGGACAGACAGAACCAAGACAATGAACGAATGTCACATGTTGATGTAGACAGAGCAGTGAACGTGACTGTGCTCAGGAAAGAAGAATCATACACAGAAATAATAAAGAGGAATGAGGCGACAGAAGTAGGTATTGAAAATGAGAAGGAACAGATAGACACAACTTTAATCCAGACAGAGGAGGCTGATGCAGTTTTTTCCCAGCATGCACCACTCTTTCAAGAATCCCATGCTGCAGAGCCATCTCAAATCAATGACGCATGTATTCCTGAAATCATTTCAACCACTCAAGATGAAAACGAGCCACAGATGAGCTCGACTGATACCTTGCCCCAAATAAACGTACCAACCATTCAGGTTGAGACAGATCTTTCTAGTTTGAGCAATCAAGGAGATTCAGACATGAAAGGGAAGACTGAATCTGTTGACTCTCAGGCTTCCTCCGAGACCTCCAAGAACAGCCCAGACACCACATCAGCAGAACAGACTCCTGACACAGAAACATGTGCTACAGTGGAGGATGAACAGACAGAAATGCTTCAACAGGATAAAATTGTGGACAGCAGCAATGATTTGGCTGAAGGGATCAATACTGAGTGCAACGCATCACCTGTAGCTGAGAATCAAGCCAGGACTGGACAGTCAGGTGAGGGGGAGGGGCTTGTACCTGTCAATCATTTCTCTGAAGACTTGGGTAATGATAATAGTGTCACTGAGACAGTTCTTCAAGCAACATCTTAATATCAAGCACGTTACATTTCAGACAAAGAAAATAGCTCCAAAAGACATCAAATTATCATATATCATTAAAAAATGCACAGACTGAACACAAAGAAATTAAAGTTTTAAACTTTGTGTGGTCTTCGGTCATTTCTGACCGGAGAATTTTACATTTTGAATTTTTAAAAATCGTAGCTTCACCAGAATGGTACGAAACTGACTTTTATGGCACTTGGTATGTGAACACACAAAAAATTGAGGGTATGATTCGAAAAAGCTAAGTGGTCGTAAAAAAAAAAAATAGTCACACTCATGGTCTTCGGTCAAAAATGGCTGACCATAGGAAATGAATCGAAAATACAGAACATTTTTATGTGTACAATCTACAAATCCCCCACAATACAGGAAAAAATAGCATAGCAATGAAGGGGTGAAACTCTGAAACATCTAGATTGCAAAATCAACATACCAACTCACACACACGCGGACACACACTTGGATACACACATACACACCTATGAACTGGTGTGACTGTAACACTGCAACTATGTAAAATAAAATCAATAATTTGACTTCAATGCAGTAAAAACGTGGACAGCAAGGAATGGGTTACACTCTAAAATATCAAGAGTGTAAAACGATATATCCACTCACACACTCACTCACACACACTCACAGACACAGACATACAGAATTATACATACTCAAATGAATTGGTATGGCTATAACCTTATAGCCAAAATGAGTCAGAAGACTGAAATAAGATCTCATCAGATCAAACCAAGAAGGATTAAGCTCTGATAAAGCATTCCTGTTCATTTTTGTTAAATTTTTATAGAATTTTAATGTTTTGTGTAACAAAAAAGTAGTCTTTGAGAATGCCTTAATATAGATTTAAATCCACAACCTAATAAAAGTAAACAATTATGTATAAAAACAACTAGGGAATTCACAAGCATCTCTATAGAGTCCTATACAGGAATCTAGTGGTTACACAATGAAAATACAGGTTTTTCTTTTTTTTTTTTTTTTGCTCTCACCAGGAGGTGCTATTCTTTCTTCAAAAATTGGATTTTAAAGGCCTAGTCTCTATTTCAATCTGAAATACTGCATTAATTGAAAAATAATTGGAAAAAATTGGAAAAAAAATTTTTTTGTACTATTTTCAATGGGAAAAATTGATCATAATTATTGCATAAATATTAATTAGTACCATGAAATTCTCTCAAAATACAAAAGAAAATATATTATTGAACAAAAATATATTAGATTGATTTTACTGAAAAAAAGAAGAAGTTACATTTCAGGTGTCCGTGAAGACCATGAGTGTGACTCTCAAATGAGGAGCTTACAAGGGTTAAAAAAAATAACTATTATTGTTGTCTTATTTAATGCACACTACCATTTAAAAATTTGTGGTCAATCAGATTTATTTTAAATAAATAAATATTTTTATTTAGCAAGGATGCATTTAACTGAACAAAAGTGACAGTAAAGACATTTACTGTATAATATTACAATATTTTTATTTCAAATAGGAATTCTATTAATCAAAGAATGTTTTCACAAAACAATTAAGCAGCTGTTTTAACACTAATAATAAGAAATGTTTTGCGAGCAGCAGATCAGCATATTTGAATGATTTCTGAAGGATCATGTGACACTGAAGACTGCAGTAATGACTGCTGAAAATTCAGCTTTGCCATCACATAAATAAATTACATTTTAAAATGTATAACAAAAGAACAAACTTAATTTAAATTGCAATAATATTTAACAATATTACTGTTTTACTGTATTTTATAGCAAATAAATGCAGCCTTGGTAAGCTTAAAAGACTCAAAAACATAAAAAAAGTCTTACTGACTCAAACATCTGAATTATATGTTTGAATAAATACTAGATCACTATCAGTCAGTCACGTTCGATGATTCTGGGTTGACTCTCACATTGTTTCATGGTTCCATTCTGTACTACATAGCCTAGAGTGACATCAGATGGTAAACTGTCAAATAAGAGATGTCTTCTAGTTCGACGAAGAGTCCGGTCATCAAAAGACCTAAATATTTGTGGATTGGAAACAAATGGAAAATTGATACATCTAAAATTCTATAGATGTTTTGCCCACCAGGTTTTCGAGCCAAACACGATAAAGATCAACACCATTGGTTCAGAGCACTGTAAATAACTCACAAAACCATTTACCATAACAACTTAAAACTACTTAAAAAACCATTTTACCATGCCAGTAAAGCTACTGAAATCTCAATTTACCAGTTGCTAATTGCGATGCAGATTTTTTTAAATAGGATACACAACTCGACCACATAACGTCTCTGTTCAGGGTATGTAAACACTCAATTCTATGTTTTAAAATATTGCCCTGGTCACACTGAGCCAATGTTTATTCTGATGAATTCTGTGTGACTGAACACGCTGCAGCTAGTATGAATAGCTCAACAAAATGCTTTCTCTGTGTAGATTTGACTACAAAAATAATAACTGACACTTCAAATCAACATTTAAACTCAACAAGTAGTCTTTACAATTTGAAAAAATTAATCAATGCTAACAAGTATCATGCTTTATGTCTATAGAGGTTACATCCTGATATTAAATGGTTTATATGTATTTATATATAGGGCTATACAGCCATATAGAGGTTACATCCTGATATTACAGATGTTAAAGCTTGCATAATTTAGTGGTTAATATGCAGTAAAATTATATTTTAATGATAAAAAGAAAAAGAAAGAAAAAATATTATTGAGTTAAAATCACAACATTTTTAATAAATTATAAATATATATCCGTTCTCATATAACTCCGTCTTCATTAATTTGTATGTTCATCTATAAGTGTTTGGGCTGTATATTATTAGGATTTTGTTTAAAACCCACCACCGCAGCCCCGCCCCCCAGCACTCCCAGATAAAATATGTTCCCGTGGCTCTGTGTAGGTCTCTGACTAAATACTGACACCAGGGGGTCAAAAGCAATAGCAAAAGTAATAGGTCAGTATTATTAAATTGCAAACAAAGATTTTGGATAACTAGGTTGGCTTGTATGTTTGGTGCGGAATGGGTGCGGTAGGGGGCTCAACCTCATTTTCTTTCATAGTGCCCAAAATTACTAGCGGCGCCCCTGCTCGACTGTGTCATAAACAGTTAATTCAGTGGTGTGCTTGCCTCTCCTTAAAGGATTAGTTCACTTTCAAATTAAAATTTCCTGATACACTGTAATTTACTCACCCCCATGTCATCCAAGATGTTTACATCTTTCTTTCTTCAGTCAAAAAGAAATAAGGTTTTATACAAAAAGAAATTATTCTTCTTGTAGTGGACTTCAATGGCTACCAAACGATTGAAGGTCAAAATAACAGTTTCAGTGCAGCCACAAATAACCATTTTCTAAAAAAAAAAAAAAAAAGTGTATGTTTTATAAACAGAAATGCTTGCCTTGCACTGCTCTCCGATGCACGTCCACGACTTCACGTAAACTGCTCTGCGATGCATAAACAGAAATGCGTATCCTGTTGAAAAGGTCACTGCGATGGTGGAAGTCCACGACTCAGTGTTTACAAATGTGAATAAGGAGGACCATTTTTAGACACAAAAAAAATGACCAGGCGAGCATCTGTTTCAAAGAATAGAAAATGACCCACTAGATAAACCCTTATTCCTCACCTGGTATCATGTAGAGCCCTTTGAAGCTGCACTGAAACTGTAATTTTGACCTTCAACCGTTTGGTAGCCATTGAAGTCCACTACAAGGAGAATACTTCTGGAATGTTTTCATCAAAAACCTTAATTTCTTTTCGACTGAAGAGAGAAAGATGAAAGATGTAAACATCTTGGATGACATGGGGGTGAGTAAATAATCAGGAAAATTTTAATTTAAAAGTGAACTAATCCTTTAACACAGATAAGTGTTGTGATCCACCCCTGGGTGCTCCAACCTAAAAGAGCAATTTCCTATCACTTGCACAGTCGAGAGTGTCTTTCAAGATGTCCTAGAGCTAAGATTTTCTTCTGGGTGTGGGAATTTCCTTACCTCTGTGTGGACATGATCGCTGTTTCACGTGTCTGGGCCTCTGCCCTGCTCCATGGCCATCCTCAAGTACTAGGGGACACTTTGGAGGACGAGGCCATTAACACATCTTGGGCCCCCCAAACCCCCAAGGTCTGGGTCTTCTTGCCCGTCGCCAAGGGTGCCACTGTTAATATCTGCTCCGTCCTGACCGGAATCCAAGGAGGAGTTTTCCCAGTAGAACACAAAGCATCCCTGAGACTGGCGACCCGGAGATCAAGCCAGCGGTACCCACAGTCTTCATAAAAGAGCAATTTCCTTCATCTCTGGGTCTGATGTCTCTGTATTTGTCTGTGAGCAACGTCTTCATAAAAGAGCAATTTCCTTCATCTCTGGGTCTGATGTCTCTGTATTTGTCTGTGAGCAACGCTCTGCTTCCTCATTGTCAGTCTCTACACAGTGTATCACCACTCAAGAAGCTGCGGTTGCTCCGCGTCCTCACGCTTCCCTTATTATCTCTCCGCGGGTGTCAGGTAAGAGCTTCTCCTTCACCACGCTTTCTAGGTTGGGCCCTCTTCCTCCCCTCTGCTGCCCCACCATGGGTACGTCAGGAATCATCCCTTTGGTGCCGCTTTCTAAGAGCTTGGTGGCCTCGCTGGCTCATTCAGACGATTCGCCAAAGGATGCAATAGAGCCTGTCCCTCCAGTTGAAATGAAATTGGGATTTTACAGTCCTTATTTCATTGTACCCAAGAAGAGCGGAGGGTTACGACCTATGTTGGATCAGTGGGTCCTGAATCAGTCCCTTCACAGGCTTACGTTCAAGATGCTGATGTGCATTCTTTCATGCGTTCAACACCAGGATTGGTTTGCAGCAACCTGAAGGATGCATATATTTTCATGTCTCGATTGTACCTCGACACAGACCGTTTCTTCGGTTTGCTTTCAAGGGTTGGGTGTATCAGCCCCTTCGGCTGTCCCTCTCTCCCCATGTCTGTACAAAAGTCGTGGAGGGTGCCCTGTCCCCATTTCAGGAGAAAAGCATCCAAGTCCTCAACTATCTTGACGACTTGCTTAAAGTATATTAGCTCACTCGCAAGGTCTGTTGTGCGAGCACATGGATATGGTGCTTCAGCATCTCAGCCACCTGGGGCTTCGGGTCAACTGGGAAAAGAGTAAGCTCTCCCCTGTGCAAAGCATCTCTTTTCTTGGCATGGAACTGGACTTGGTCAACCTGACAGCACGTCTTAAGGACGAGCGTACTCAGTCAGTGCTGAACTACCTGAATTTGTTCAGAGGGAAAATGGTGGTTCTTCAAAAACAATTTGAGAGGCTCCTGGGCCATATGGTAATCGCAGCCACAGTTACGCCACTCGGGTTGTTCCAGGAGAGCTCAATCATGCAGCCAATGCACTCTCACGACAGCTTACTCTTCCAGGAGAATGGAGACTTCATGCCCAGGTGGTCCAACTGATTTGGAATCATTTCGGGAAAGCCCAGGTGGGCCTGTTCGCTTCTCAGGAATCCTCCCACTGCCAGCTCTTCTACTCCCTCACCAAGGCACCCCTCGGCATGGATGCTCTGGCACACAGCTGGCCCAGGGTTTATGTAAGTATGCTTTTTCACCAGTGAGTCTCATTGCACAGACCCTGTGCAAGATCACGCCTCGTTCCCTCTTGGGATCTCTCTGTGGTCCTGGCAGGAATACAGGGAGCCCCCTTTGAGCCACTTAAATTAGTTGAGCTCAAGTTCCTCTCATTTAAGACAGCTCCCTGGTCACGGTCACATCCATCAAGAGGGTTGGGGAACTGCAGACATTTTCGATCAATGAATCATGCCTTGAGTTTGGGCCGGCTGATTCTCATGTTATCTTGAGGCCTCGGCCCAGTGATGACACTTGTTTGTCAGCACCTGCACCTTCAATTTTTGTAACACAGTTCTGGTTGTGGCGCTTTCCATAGGGACCCCTAACATCATTGTCGACATAATGTTGAACATAAACGACACATACCTAACGTCAACTATACTTAAAGCGGGGATGCCCCCTCAACTACGGAGCGGAGACGTTACATCCCTCATGCCACAACTGTGAACTGTCCTGAATGCCAGGATGTGGATGCACGCTGCCATCTTGTATATCTGTATGTACGGGGAGTGGCTTAGCATTCAAATTCCACTCGCCAATTGTCATTGGCCATTTCTTGTAATGCTCAGAGGGGATTGGGGCTCCCAAGTGAGAACCCTAACATCAGTGTCGACATAACGTCTCCATTCCCTCTTTCAGGTAATGAGGGTTACATACATAACCAAGTCGTTCTGTTAAATAATGTCTAAAATTGCAGTTTATTCAATAAAAATGTTTTGACATGCAATATTTAAATGAGTAGAAAAATAATTGTATTATTAGAAAACTGACACTTTATACTTATAATAATAATAATAATAAATTTTATTTATAATGCACCTTTCACATGCTCAAAGCGCTACAACATACTTACAAAATAGTCAAACAATCAAACAAACACTGCAGTATCAAAAGATACACAATTTATAAATTAAAAGCTTGAGTAAAAAGTGTCTTAAGAAGTCTCTTAAAACAATCCACAGAAGCAGCATCCCTGATAGACGAAGGTAATGTATTCCATAACTTAGGCGCATTACAGGAAAAGGCCCTTCCCCCCATTATATTTAAATAAAAATAAAATATGTCACAGTGGATAAGAAACATGTTCGGCCAATACATAATTTTTTCCGTTTAGTCATGTGAGTGCTGCTGAGTGAATTTTTACATTTTTTGTAACTTTGCAGATACTGCAATGGACCTAAAATACAGTATTACCCATCAGCTGGATCCAACCAATGACATAAGTGATCTTGAAGAGGGAGAAGAGGCTATATCACTCTTAGCTAGTGACACAGATGTGGAGCAGAACTTAAAGTGTGCTTCTGACCCTGATCAAGTGAATGACATTAAACATAAAATTCTGCAGAACTGCGAAACCATCGCGGAAACACTCAACGACATGAGGAATGATAAAGACAGCTGATGAAAAGTAAAGAACATAACTGGTAGGTGTAAACTGTTAACTGTTTAACGGAATTGATCGTTCACCCTCAGAACGGATCGTTCTATTAAAGAATGCAATGCTTCTGGTTTTGATTGGCATTAATTATAAAACCGCAATGAGTGGAATGGTAATTCAGGGATAATCGCACATTTGTGCTTTTCACCCCAGGATGGTTGCTTTTCGTAAGTCTTGGATGGAAATCCTACAATGTGATATAACTGCTATAAATAATTACCCCAATTTAGAGATTAAGAGAAAATCTTGTCATGAAAATTATATTAGTAAATCTCAAAAGTGTTTTTGCTGGAAGGAAATATTACACTGTAATTTTATACCAAACTCAACCTAGTATAAACACCTCAACCTCAAATTATCTCATCAAGCAAACAGAAACTTGTGCATGCACAGCAAAGGATTAAAGGATAGATAAGCCATCTCTCATTAACAGACAGTCAGACAGGCGACATGTTAATCAGATACACCGAGTTCAAATATTTTAACTGTAACATCAGTATCCTTATCTCAAGTCAAGTCAAGTCTGCTTTATTGTCAATTCTTACACATGTACAGTACATACATACAGAGAATTGAAATTGCGTTACTCTCAGACCCTTGGAGCATACAGATAACACTAACAGTAGAACATTAAATACAGATAATAAATTATAAAGTACAACTATACAAATATACAAATAGGTAATGTGAAAAAGAAAGATATGTAAAGTAGCACAAGGCACATGGTAGATAAGTGCAAACCAGTAAACAGTGCAGATATAATGATTGTAGTGCAAAAGACCTTACTCAGTCTGATTAAAGTGTCAAAAATCTAGAGAGCAGTTCTTTATTTAAACTGACAGAAGAGGTGGTTGAATGAGGTCAGTTAACTGCTGAATGAGGTAATGAGCAGACCAGTGTACAAAGTGTCTGGTGCATGTCCCAGTGTGTTAGTGGGCGCTGGGGGCGGGGGGTAGGGACTGAGGTTAAGAGTTCAGTGGTGCATGGGGAAAAATAGGGGGGGGGGGCAAGGTCGGGAGGGCGTTCAGCTTCCTGACAGCCTGATATATGAAGCTGTCCTTCAGTCTGCTGGTCCTGGCCTGGAGACTCGGCAGTCTCCTCCCTGATGGCAGCAGACTGAAGAAGCTGTGTGACGGGTGAGTGGGATCACCTGCAATGCAGGGGGCTTAATGGGTGAGACGGGTTCCATAAATGTCCTGGAGAGAGGGGAAGAAGACACCAACGATCTTCTCCACTTCTCTCACTATGCATTGAAGGGTCTTCCGGTAGGATGCGTTGCAGGCTCCATACCACACAGTGATGCAGCTCATCAGAATGCTCTCGATGGTGCCTCTGTAGAAGGTGCACATGATGGGGGCTGTGGCTCTGGCTCTTCTCAGTTTGCGGAGGAAGTAGAGACGCTGCTGTGCTTTCTTGGCCAGTGCTGCAGTGTTTTCAGTCCAGGAGAGGTCCTCTGATGTGCACACCCAGGAACTTGGTGCTGCTCACTCTCTCCACAGACGCAGCGTTGATGGTCAGAGGAGCATGCTGAGTGTGCACTCTCCTGAAGTCAACAACAATCTCCTTCGTCTTCTCCACGTTCAGAGAGAGATTGTTGTCACTGCACCACCCGGCCAGGCAGCTCACCTCGCTCCTGTAGTTTGTCTCATCTTTGTTGCTAATGAGACCCACCACAGTCGTGTCATTTGCAAACTTAATGAAGAGGTTGGAGTTGTGTGACGGTGTGCAGTCGTAAGTCAGCAGGGTGAAGAGGAGGGGGCTCAGCACACATCCTTGGGGGGGCCCAGTGTTCAGTGTGATGGTGCTGGATGTGTTGCTGCCGACCCGTACTGCCTGATCGAGCTGAATAGCGTCGTCTGGAACGCTGTTGTTAAGCCATGTTTCCATGAACACAAAAACACAACAGTCTCTTACAGTTCCTCTGAATTGAGCGTAGTAATCGTATGTAGTCCAGTTTATTGTCCAAAGAGCGTACGTTAGCCAGTACGATGGTGGGGATAGCTGGCTTGTGAGGGTTAGCCTAGCCTGGATACCTCCGCGCTTACCCCTCTTCTGCTTCCTCTCACGCTGCTTGTGGCGCCTCCGCTGTGAGCGAGATGCAGCAGTGGGGGTCGGTGATGGTGAAGGCCTCCGGAGCAGACTGAGATCCCGCAGCTCTTCAGCGTGCACGGAGTTTAACTCTAAAAAAGTGGTTCTGCCGACATCGAGCAGAAACTCCCGGCTGTATGCGTGCTTAAGTACAGGTAGACGCGATGAAGACGTACAAAAACACTGCGACTCACAAGACAAAAAACACGAAAACACCATTCTGACAGGAGAGAGAGAAGCTGCTGCGTGTGGCGCCGCCATTACTTTCACTTTATCTGTCTTCACATTGTACATTCTTCTGGCAAAAAAAAAAATATTAGATAAGCTGCAGCACGCACAAAAACTTTCAAGGAAACTTTAAAGTTCCTTTCAAGGAATAGTTCACTCAAAAATGAAAATATGCTAAAAAAAATTTAGTCACACTCAGGCCATCCAAGATGAAGATGAGTTTCTTCATCAGAACAGATATGGAGAAATGTAGCATTACATCATTTGCTCACCAATGAATCCTCTACAGTGAATGGGTGCCGTCAGAATGAGAGTCCAAACAGCCGACAAAAACATCACAGTAATCCACAAGTGATCCACACCACTCCAGTCCATTAATCAACATCTTGTGAAGCAAAAAGCTGCATGTTTGTAAGAAACAAATCTATCATTAGGGTGGTTTAACTTTAAATGGTCGCTTCTGGCCAAAATATGAATGCATAACCCATAATAACACTTCCTCCAGTAAATAAGTTCACCCACTGTTGTCCTCTTACATTTACATCCACTGATAAGTATACAGTAGTTTAGAACTGTTTCACACTGTTTTCACCTGTAAACGGTGCTTGATCTGTGTGTATTTCTTTCTTGATTCAGACAAGATGACTTCACTGAAAAAGCAATTATACTGATAGAGTACTTGTATTTGTTACAAAAATACAGCTTTTCACAAGATGTTAATTAATGAATTTCATTGCTTCAAATAAAATAAACATTAACTGAGATAATGCATATTATAATTATTATTATTAAACATTTAAGCTAGTTGCCATGGCAACATTTCTCATTTTTGTTTACTTTAACTTGAAGTACAAAAACAACTAAATAGAGTAAAACTAAAGACTTAATAGGAAACTAAAGTATATAGACAAAATAATAATAATAAAAAAAATGACAAAAACACATAAAAACATTACTAAAACTTTTACTAACATTAAAATGCAACCAGAAAATATAAACATTTTAATGTAGTTCTAAATATTAACAAAAAAATTTATAGTATATCAATGATACTAAAATAACACTGATCTAGACAAAACACACATTTGAATAATTAAACTAAGACCTAAGGGTCATATTTTAACGATCTAAGTGTATGGTCTAAAGCACACAGCGCAAGTGCACTAAGGGTGTGTCCAAATCCACTTTTGCAAGTTTAATGATGGAAAAAACGGTCGGCGAATGTACCTATTCTCTTAATGACTAATGGGTGTGTTTTGGGCGTAACATGTCATAAACCAATCAGAGTCTCATCTCCCATTCTCTTTAAAAGACAGTTGCGCTAATGCCATGGCAGATTTGCTATTTACATGGCGGACTTTGCAAGACCACAGAGAGAAAAGATTCTGCTCCATAGGCAGAATTCCCTGGGGATTTTAAGTTTAAAATCATTTTGAGTCTCCCCCTCCTTTGCCTCACAGTGCTTTGGTCCAAATGCCTGCTTTCCTCTTTTACATCACCTCAGTAGCCTAGTCCATGGTTTTCCCACAGAACTGGGCTATTTTAACACTGTTGCCACAGGTTGAAGCAACTCCAATAACGTGATATGAACGCAAATTTTATCTGGATGAACCCCGCCGAAAAACGTGTATTTTACCCCCCGGAACGCAATTTTTACTACCCTCGAAACGCGATTCGGCTAATTTTGGGCTAGTTTTGAGTAGCCATTGGGTGGGTTTTGTTGCGAAAATCTGGCAACCCTGCATCACCTACACACACACACAAGTCTGGTGAGCACTCCACTCATATACCGTTCATGCTCATTGGAACAGCAAAGTACACTCAAAAATCGAGCCGACAGGATAAATCTATGTAGTACAGTATTGTTTCTGTTTGTAATAGCCCTACTGAGCTGTAACATGGTGTGGTATATGGGCAGCTCTGGTAACGCTACCCTCTCATTCATTGATCTGCTAACCGCTATGTTATGCTCACGTGTTCTGATAATAATAGCTTTCTAGGACTAAATATTATTTGGATAATTTGGAAAAAAATAAATAAATAACTAAATCTCTTAATAACCATACTTTAGACCTACCTGAAAAACTAAAAAGCAATTCATTTCGTTATTTTTTATTTGTGCTATCATTAGTAATTTCTTTTTTTATTCTATTTTTATTACTGAGTGCTTACTTGTCATTTTTTATTCAATTCAAAGTTTGAAATCAAGCTATCGTGCTATTGCAAATTACCCCACTGTAAAATCAAAAATACATTGAGCGAGCAAAACTTTGTGAGATAGTTAGTTATAATGGTAATTAAACAATGTTTACATATGAATAAAAGCCTATTGCCACCATTGAGGGCAATTTTTACAAATAATATTAAAAATATCTGTACTACAGTATATTGTGAAGTTTTTCCTAATTTACCGAATAGCTATACATTTCAAAGTATCATATCGAAGTTAAAATTCAAGTATTGTGACAAAATTAATTTTGTAGGCTGCTACAAATCTGTTAAAATTTCCAAAGGGTGCCGCGACTAAAAAAGGTTGGGAAACACTTTATTAGACTATAATGTGACAGTCACCATCAGGGCTAAAGGGAAATGAAAACAGTATGTTTTAAAAGATATATGTTAAAGGAGATATATGTTAAAGGTTGTATTTGCATCAATAAATCATAAATATGTCAGAAATCACAAATGAAACCTTTTGGCTATTCTCCGGGGATAATCTTGAGGCAGTTTATGAGAAGAATAAAAAAATTGCTCTTGAAAAATTTTATGTTTATTGTTTCCCCCCCAACTTTTAGAGGAAATTTCCGCCCCTGTTCTGCTCGTGCGTGAGGTTAAAGCGTGCGAGCAGGCCATATGACCTACGGGGCACAATAATAATCTTTTGCATTGTAGTTCTTTCATTTGTAATATTTGGCATGTTTGTGCACTGCTGCGTGTCCATTTGTTTGTAATAAGCAGTGTGTATGCGTGTTGTTCACCCGCCTATAGGCACACATTACTAACATGCTCTTTAACAAAAGACAATCTCTGGTTAAACTATCAAAAGTGGAATCAGACACGCCCTAAGTGCACTTGTGCCGTGAACTTTAGACCATGCACTTTGATCGTTAAAATATAGCCCGAAGTCTCCTTTCCTTATATAAAGTATAGTATAAAGTGGGCCCCTGAAATTAATCCAAACAGGTATATCTAGACTTTTATTTTTTCTGTATACATAGACGGATGTCAATCATAACTGGAAAAAGACATTATCATTGTGGCATGTGGGGGCGGCCACACCTTTAATGAGTCCTGGACCAGATCCATATTTGCATTCATTTAGTGCAAACAAACAATTATCCAAGTTAAAACTTCGTCAACCAAGACTAAAACGAAAAACATCCATTTTATAAGCATACAAGAATATTTAGTGCAAACAAACAATTATCCAAGTTAACCCTGTGGCTCTCCTGCTTGAAATGAAGATTCACAATGGACTGTCGCTGTGACAGTGAAGTGTTAGTTTACGACTGGTATTGGTTAGCAGTGACAAATGAAACTGTTGCAACAAAGTAACACTTTTGCCAAATCTACATTTCAAACCAGGGTTAGTATTGTAAATGAAAAATAAAACCGTAAAAACATGTTCATTTCAAAACAATTTCAATAATAAACATGAAGTGAAATAGATATATAAAATAAAAAAATAAAAGATGTATTCATCATACTCCCCTTCACACACCGGCCATGACCGCCTATGACGTCATGGGCCAGTTGGACCAACAGATTGGTGTTGTTTCACACGTGCTTCAGACATCGGTCATGCAGGCTGCATTCCCCAATGTGCCACCTAGGGAGCGTAGTGTGGAGATCCCTAGAAGGGGAACTAAATTACTACTAAGATACTAAAGTAACATGGTGCAAACAGCTGAGAGCTACATACCATTTAGAATATTTTATATTTGTGTACATAATCATTCATTTAAATATATTTATTTATTTATATACATACCATTTAGAATATTTTATATTTGTGTACAGAATTATGCAGGTGTTCAGATAGAGATGTAAGAAGTATCATGAGAAAAATTCAGTGACTCAAATAATATTAATTTGTTAATAAGCAAAAAATGGCATTTATATTTTAGCATATGATTCTTCTTATTCATTGAAATATAAAATAATATATAACACTACCTTTCAAAGTTTTGGGGTCAGTAAGTTTTTCTAAGTTTTTATTTAATTATTTTTTGATTAATTCAGCAAGGATGCTTTCAATTGTTAAAAAGGACAATAAAGACATTTATAATGTTATGTAACATTTCTGTTTATCTAAATCAGGAGTATCAAACTCAGTTCTTGGAGGGCCAGAGCCCTGCAGAGTTTAAATTAAACCCTAATTAAACACACCTGATCCAACTAAACAAGTCCTTCAGGCTTATTTGAAAACTATATGGTATGTGTGTTGGAGCAGGGTTGGAACAAAACTCTGCAGGGCTCCGGCCCTCCAGGAATTGAGTTTGACACCCCTGATCTAAATAAATAAATAAATAAGCAGAACAACCATTGTTTAACAAACAATAATGGCAGAGATGTTTCTTGAGCAGCAAATCAGCATATTAGAATGATTTCTGAAGAATGTGACACTGAAGACTGGAGATATGATGCTGAAGAAAAATATTATAAAAAAGGAATCAGTTTTTTATTTATATATTAATGGTATACACCAAATTATGCATATATAATTATATATAGCAGATGGCAATTTGGGCGAGTTGTGTGGCATACCATAACCCATAACCATAAGACCATGAACATAATTTCACAAGGTAAAAGAAAATAGAATACAGACTATTATATACAAGTTCACGGGAAAATTAGTCCTATTGTGTTCGATCACCCGCTCAAAAGTACAGTGTTCATTGTTAATTTTTACTGAATTCAAAATCACTGTTATCGATCACAAATAATATAAAGTATGTTTTTTACAAAAGTATTCATAAAAGAATTTGCATGAATCACATCTAAAGTTTTGTTAGATTCCTTTATGGCAGTTTCTGACACACATCAAAGATTTGTGGAAACTGATACCTAATACTCTTAATGCAAAAGCGCGTGCCCTGAACTCGAAATGTAACATTCCAAAAATGGCAGTGACGGCCTTTGTCAAATGCATAAATTAAATGACCTTATTAAACACCCTGTTTCTTTGCATGAACTTATGGAAATTTAAATGAAATTAAATTAATTTAAAATAACTGCTGTTATTTTGAATATTCTATTCATCAAAGAATCCTGAAAAAATGCATCACAGTTTCCACAAAAATATTAAGCAACTGATAACAATATGAAATGTTTCTTGAAATACCAACCCCACACTTTTGAATGGTAGTTGAATGGTATTTTCATAAAAATGAGCCCCAAAAAAGTTAACAACACAGGTGAGCACATATAATACATAGACATACATCAAATACCACAAAACAAGTCTGTGCTAAATATACCATGTCATAAAACATAAGTGACCCTGCCTGTGAAAACCCAGTAAAAGTAATTTTTTTGTGATTTACTGTTTTCTACATAAAGATGTAGAACATTCTGTGAAAATACAACCTTTATATCTTTAATATTGAATGAGTAAGGCCATTTCAAAGATTGAAATCATAGTGAAATTAATGGCTGAAATCAATCTTTGATGCTTGTTATCTCATATTACAGACAGGGTCACATATGTGCGTGTTCCTGGAACAATGAGCCCCATTACACTTAAAAAACCATCACATCTCCAAAAACCAACAAATACATCATATTCCATAAACCACCTTGATACATGTGCTGTTTTTCATTTTTTCATTTTCCTTATAAATTCTTTACATCTAAAGTTAGTCTTTCAATTGAGTTGCCTTGCTTATTCTTTAGTTGTGCTGTAATTTAATCCACTGTGGAAAAGGAAAACATTTATACATTGCATATTTTTTATGCGTTTCTACATCCACCTAATCATTCATTATTTCTGTATGCTTCTCTCCATCTCTTTCATGCAGGAGACATCATGGGAACTCTGTAGCATTCGTAGAGGAGCCGGTTTATAGAAATATGACCAATAGATGTTTCTCTCAACAAATTACTGGAGAATAAATAAATTATTCTCATATGTGCACAATAATGCAATATATGTAAGTAGCAAATGTTCAGAACTGCGTCCACAAATGCACTCGATATACAATGGGTTCCAAACGTTTGAGACCACACTGAAAATTGGAAAACTGTATAAAAAAATTTAAACATTCTTAAGAATATAAAACAGAAAAAAAAATCATGATGTAAAATAAAGAAGCCATATTTCTCAAATCAGGCTGGAGAACATGATCATCATGACACACCAAAAACATCATAAATACATTTTTTCCATTCAGCTTTTTAATCAAATTGTTATATTGCTAATATAATTGTTTATATATAAATGCACTATATTATAAAAGAAGCATTTTCATAAGTGGACTCAGACTTTTGTAAGCCACTGTAGGTTATGTATAGTTACTGAGCATTAATGTATTTATTATTAATTTGTCCTCTTAAGCAAAATAAACTTGCTAGAAATGTTGTTACTGTATAATGGTTCTTACTTTCCCATAAAGATTTCTCTGCCATCATCTGCCAAAATAGTAAATATGATGTTGCAGGCTATTCATGTGTCTTATTCATGTCATGTCTTATTTGTATTTACAATTTAGATGGAGATCTCTTCTCTAAAGTGTATATGTAATGAATCTGTTTGCTGAATCATCAGCTGTCCATATGTCTGATTTGAGAATTAAATCATATCAGTTAACACACAGTCTGTGCAAACATAGTCAAGAGAATAAAAACACACTTTCACTGCAAATACAGTACTTTAAGCAGATGTAAACACACCATTGGCATTCTAAGATTCACTGGTATATGTGCTTTGAAGAGATCCTGCTGCAATTTTGTTCATCTGATAATGACGATCATGAGCACCTGTTGATAGCATATTTAAAATGCTTTGCACATCTACGGCATTTTCTGAAAACTATCATAAAATAATTTAAATCTTGTGACTGGTTCACAGGTGAGGCGGCATATGTGTGGCTCATGAGTATTAATCTGATTATGCAAAAATGGTATTATAGTATCTTTACGGTTTTGAAAATAGTTAATATGATGTACTGATCCAGACAAGTCAAAACTGACATGGAAACCATAATGTTAAAAAAAAAGAAAAAAAAAATGCACACATGGAAACACTGTTCACTCTTAAAAATAAAGGTTCTTTATTGTCATCGGGGTCAAGTAGAACATAGACAGGCATTATGCAAATACCCTGTTATGTGTAGTCATGACGGAAGTGGCATTTGAATTACTGATGACTCGTTTAGGCTGTTCAGAGTTGATTTCGTCTTTTAGGAGACAATAATTTTAACTGTAATTTTCACTTTCGGCTTTACAACTTGCTTACATTCACATACAGCTACATTACACACTGTATGAAAGGGAATATTCAAAATGACATAATGGGGTACTTTAAAATTTTCTTCACACCAATAAAAAAAAAAGAGTTCTTTTAAAGTGTTCCCTGAAAGGTTATTTGGGGAACCCAAAGCAATTATTCTACGGTGTTGCTGAACCTCACATACATCCCTGCTGCAAGATATTTCATTCAATTGTGGGGACAAAATCAGCTATTGCAACAAGTGAAAATGGCATAAATCACCCCTTATGCAAGGAAGCATTTCAAGCATGGCATGTTTTTTTAAACATGTTTGTCCATGATCTATGTGAGCGTTTAAAGTAAGATGGCAAAGAATGAGAACTGTTGACATTTGAGGAAAAAAAAGGTCGGGAAAAAAAAGTAAAAGAAACATTTCTTGAAAAACGATGCTTGCAGGAAACTGCTCACAGTCTAGTTGCTAATCAAGATCTGAGAATGAAATGAGGAAATTCGCATTTTCAAGGGAATTTTTTCAGAATGTCCAATTAAGTTTCCTAACAAACAGCGTTGCTGCAACGCACTGCAGTTGGAATCTAATCTAAGACCAATCTGTAAAAACATTTTTTGAAGAATGATGCTTGCAGGAAACAGGTTCAGGATTTACTGACAATCATTTCATCAGCTCACATCTAACAGGATCTGAGAGTGAAATTATATGGCATATTTTCCTTTTTCAAGAGAAATTTTCATAATCTCCCTTTATGTTTCTTAACAAAACAAGTTTGCTGCAATGCATATCAGTTGGAATCTAATCTAAGATCAATTTTTTAATTATCTATTTTTACTTCCTTTATTAGCTTCTGAAATAATAATTAAAAAGATAGACTTCTTTTATGATTAAATATGATTTGAAATATCAGAACCTTGAGTAACCAAATAAATTGCAACTTTACAGGTTACATGCATTAGATACAGGGGTTAAAAAAATGTATGTCCATTTATGTTCCTTAATGTAAGTTTACTGCAATGCACCCTGGATTTTTTAATTTTACTTCTCTTTTCTTTATTCTGAAATGTTTACTAAAAACTAACTCTACAAATATCATGCATTACAGGGGGACAAAATATCAAACCAAATGTCTTTTTCAAACTAGAGCTATTTTCAGTCACTTTTCTGAAATTTTGCAATGACTCTGAACTGCTCTCAAGGTGATTTATTCTGTCTCCGTTTTGATTTATTCTGTCTCCGTTTTGAACAACATATATATTTTTTTATTATTTAAAACCTATAACAAGCTTATTTCTGTCAAATGTTTTGCTTGAAAATGTTGCTAACTATATTTCCTCACAAAAAAGCTACTTGTTTTGATATTGTGTCTGTAAAGAAATTCATAACTTTTTAAGTATGCATTACATGTGCACAAAGTCTCTGTTTTTTTATAAGAAAAACAGGTTTTTCAAGACAAGAAAATGATGCTATTATTGCAAAGTATGACCTTAAATATATGGTTGGATTAGTGTGGACAGGCACAACGAAAAAGGCAGACAACACAAGTAGTTTGTCTTGCTGCCAATGCCCTGACAAACAAACATGTCAACACTGTCGCACTTCAGTCTGTCAAGCACCACTCCAAATGAATGCTTGTAAACATGATGGATGGACTTTTTTTATACTGTTTTCAGCATATCATTTCTACAGCTAGTTGACATCTTCTCCTAAGAAAGTAAACCATACCATACCACAATAGCCAAGACTCTTACATAATCTCATTCCAAGTCATCTCTGTTTCTATTTGTTTAGTGACATATATTAGACTCAGGTTACTGTTAAGGAGGGAAATAGGAGAACAGGTTCTATTTGTGGTTATTTTTTCCTCATTGTTTGCAAATGAGTAAAAACAATCCAAAGTACCAACCGAAGATAAATCTGCATGACTAGACAAAGGCCAATGAGTAAGTTTTCATTAATGTCTGCTTTAAACCTCATCTGCCAAAAAAAGCATATTGTCTAGCAATAACACTTAACCTACTGTTTCCTCCAGTCTGCAATGAGATTAAATGGAGATCAAGAGACTCTTTTTTTCTTTTTTTTTTTTTTTTGGAGAAAAAGACCCAAGCAATCTACACAAGATCTTAAAGGGAAAGTTCACCAAGTTTTATATATATTTAAATATATATAGATATATATATATATATATATATATATATATATATATATATATATATATATATATATAAAATTAATATATGTTTTTCCATCTGTGGAACACATGCAAAAAAATCATATTTTTAGGAAAATTGGGTCATAAAATACAGCAGACCTCATTAAGAAAAAAAAAATTTATGGGTGAACTATCACTTAAACAATGTCTCAGATTTACTGCAGTACCAAATTCTGCTATGAAAAGAGATCTCAAAATACATTCATGCATTTCTCTCGAGTAAATTCTGAGTAATTTAATCTTAATAATAATGTTACATATTACGGCGTCTATTTTTATTCCTCCTCAGAAATATTATACTTATATTTAATACTTGTTGTTAATGGGATATAACTGAGGATTCAACATCTGACCAAAAAAATTTGATAATACTGATCAATGATAATATGAAAGACATTTTCAACGTTTGGCACGTTAAGGTCAAATATAGTATGCAAGTCTGACTAAAACCTTGTGTTCATTTTATTGGTTTAAAACAGCACATTACCATGGAATGCAATGCCAATTAAACTTGGGTGGGGAAATCATAAAAAGTTATTAATAAGGAAGAAGAATGACAGGGTTCTCCTGGGAACAAAAAACCTTGATGACTAAATACTAAAGTAATAATCTCAGTAATTATCAGCGATATTTATACTCTGAGGTTTTGGCATATGTCTTCAGAACAGGAAGAACCTGTTAAACTTAACATTCCAAACGGGAAGACAGTTGAAAAGACATCTCAGTGCTACGAGGCCATGATTTCATTCAGGTGTAGAGAAACAGTGTGTAAGCATCACAAAACGCTTCTGTGAAACAAACGGGATACTTAGCTTAACTTTCTCTGGATTACAATCCTCCAAATAGGATCTATCCAGCAATCCATCATCCCACTGACATAAATCTGAAGAGACACAGGTAAGATGTAGTGGATGACATCAATTTTGGGTCAAACATAGTGGTTACTTAAAGGCTATATAGTTCTTTCAAAAATGAATTTTTACTCACCCTCGTCGTTCCAAATCTATATGACTTTCTTTTTTTCTGACAGAAACAAAATAACATATTTTGAAAAATGTCTTTTTTTTTTATCATATATTAAAAGCCAACGGGGTCCAATGTTGTTTTGGACACCATTGGCTTTCATTGTATGAACAACTGCAAAGTTCTGGTTTCTTTTAAATCTCAGAAAAGATTGGTAATAAAGTAAACAAAATCCCACATGGCTGTGTTAAACTGTTTACATCATGATTAAAGATTAATAGTAAGTATGTTTGTGCTTCGAGTGAATAATCATAGTGAGTTGTCAATGACACAAACTAATAGTTTGAGTCAAGTAATTGCTTCCATAGCTTATATGAAGCATTGGTCATTGTTTATAAATCACAGTGTTCATGCATATCATTTAAAGGACTGAAAATGTTGCATCAAACTGGAGAGATCAGACTTTTTTTTACATTTTTCAACTAAACTCTATTCATCAAAAACAAGTGAAAATCAAAGAGGTAGGAAATATGAGAAAAGATGTCATATGTGCAGCTAACAATGAGAGATTCAATATTGCTGTCAAGCCACATTTTCTACTCGTGCCGGATAAGCATCACGTGCGTCATCAGACACGTTTAGATAAATTACTTCTGACGGTAACAAGTCATGGTACACTGAGTGTTTGAGATAGTCAAGTCATGAGTTTCAGATCTTCTTGATCTGTCATGATTAATATATTAATCTGCCACACAAATCTTAGGCCAGGTAAAGTTTTGATCTGAGGATAAAATAACTGATTATCTAACAGAGCTTTGCAAAGTTAACAGGTTAAGTATGGTTTGAAGATACAGTTAGTAGATTAAAGGGTTGAAGATAAAGTTCATGTATAATTTACTCTGTGCAAGAACAATTTGTGAGTATTACTGTATGCAAAACTGATCAGAATGACAATAAGGGATACATAATAAGTAGTATCATCATAAAAGGCAATAAAAAAAAAGAAAATATATAAAGTAAAGAATAAAAATCTTTTTTGAAAAATCCTTTTGAAATTGAAAATGTGAAAATCTTAGCAAACGAAATTGTATTATTATTTTAATTATTTTATTACTAGTAAATTGTATTGATGGATGATTTGGAGCAGACAGTGAAGGAAAAGGATGAATCAAGTATCTATAATACACACAAACCCCTTCAAACCTATTTATAATTAAGTTCATATTTGTATGTTGGAATGGTACATAATTCCCATACTGCCATTAGTGCCATTTCATAGTGGCGTTTTCAATTATTTTCAAAATGTGGAACATAATAATAAAGAAAAAGCAGGTGTCCAAACTGTATCCAGATAAGATTTTACCTTTTTTATTACACAAAACATGGTCACTATGAAATGTTGACCATGCTGATTCTGTTTTTCCAGGTCAGTACGATGGAGCAGGATGGCCCACAGGAGAACAGATCAGAACAGGGAGAGGAGATGACAGAGGAGAGCTTCCTCAAGGACCTCTACCTCTTTATGAAACAGAGAGACACTCCGATTGAGAGAATACCTCATCTAGGCTTCAAACAGAGTGAGTGAGAAAGACAAGTGAACACATGTCTAAAAGAATTTATTTCAGAGTTTTAACATCTACTTTGTTAATTTTCCTTTTCAGTCAATGTGTTCCTAATGTACAAGACAGTAAAGGAGCTTGGAGGCTATCAACAGGTAAAAAGACATTTACTGTGCGCTGACCACAAAATTAAAATACGATCGCTCCACCTTGGACAACAATTTCATAAATGCTGTTGCATTCAAAAAAAAAAAGTGACATCATTTCATGTCAAAGGACTCATTTCCTTAGAGCGAAAACCACAATGGTACTTCCTGTTGGCATTTTCTTCTATGTTTTTGATATTAATAACTTTAGATTACTGCAAGAAAAATACTTTCTTACTGACTGACTTTTTTTTTTTACTGACTTTTATTTGTCAGCAAAAAATAGAAACGTCCTGTGTGTATGATTTCCAGGTTACTGCGCAGCAGTTGTGGAAAAAAGTTTACAACATACTTGGAGGAAACCCGCGCAGCACTAGTGCAGCCACTTGCACTCGCAGACACTATGAAAAGTAAGCACATGTAATCTCAACCAGCAGCTGCACATATATAATAAAAAAATATATTACATAAATTATTTAAACGCATTTTAGTCACAAAGCTCTTTTTGTCCAACCAGGCTGCTTCTTCCTTATGAGTGTCACCAAAATGGATACAGGGATGATATTGTCTTCAGGACCCCTCGATCGCAAAAACGCTTCCATCCCAGTAATTACAGTGACTTTGAGCACGAATACCCCAGGAATGGCAAGCGTGCAGATTTCCAACACCCCCCGGCATTCCCTCGGGTATGACGTCTTAAAAACAGAATATATACTCCCAAAGACATATTCTCTCAGAAAAAAAGGAACAAAAGCTATCACAGGTGGTACCTTTTGGAAAGGTACACATATGTACTGTTAAGATACTAATATGTAAATGTAAGATACTAATAAGTACCTTTAAGGTACTTATATGCACTCTTTAGGGGTAAAAACGGTACAACAGTGTAACTTTTGAAAGGGTACCACTCCAGTGACAGCTACTGTACCCTTTTTTCTGAGAATGTAGTAAAACTAGAAACTACAGATTTTTATCAGAATACTAAATTAATTGAATTCTACTTTTATTTTCCTCTCAAGCCCTCTACAAACATGTTTACAGAGCATCAGAGACAGATTTTTAACATGCCTTTGAACATTGCTTCATACTTCCCACACGGCAGTACATCTCTACCCAATTATATGGATCTTCCCCATCTGAGCCTCAGCCCTTCTCAAGACCTTCCCCGACCACCTGCTTCATATTTGAGCACATCCTCTGTGGAGGTTCAGGTCTGCAAAGAGCCTCTTGATAGGCTACGCCACTTGGCTAAAGAGTTCAAGTCGTCAGCTGGTTGGGAGGAACCGCTCAACCTCAGCCGGAAAGAAAACAGACTTGAGACGCTGAGTGACACACCATCATCTTTCAGCCCACCTTCAAAAAAGCCCAAGTTCCTCAACGAAGCCTCACCTCTTTACCCTCCAAGGGGTTTGACGACCGAAGAAGGTGCAGAAAAGGGGGAAACAGCGGCCAAAACTTCCTCAGGAGAAGGAGATGCGGGGTCTGTCCAAGTAGGACCGAGCCCAGTGACGGCTGACATCATTGATCTCACTACCTCTTCCACTGCCAATCCAGTCCCACGTAGAGCAAGTCCTCCTTCAGTGAATCTCTTCAATCGTAGACTGAACTACTCCGAAGCTTTCGCTATGAAGGCACGGGAGCGGGACCTGCATGCGGACTGGTTGAAGGAAGAATCTTCTGGTGCACCTACACCTAAATTAGGGATCCTAAACCGAAGCAATCCCCTTGGACACCCACTCGTAGATCCGAACAGCAATATGGAGATTCAGATTCCTCTAAAGCTTCTACATGAGTTGATTAGGAGAGGACTGCTCTTCAACCCGGCATCTGCGGCAAACAGCCCTGTGTCTCAAGACCCAACCAAAGCGGAAGCACAACCCGAGCACAAGTTCCACATGCGGTCACGCTCAGAAACGTCTGAGAACTCCACCACGGGTGAGGAGCCAACCAATTTGAGTTTGAAAAGTCCTTTCAAAAACCATTCTGATTCTAACCCTCAAGAAAATGGTATAAAGAAGCTCCGACTCTTTGGTGGCAATGGCATGCCAGCAGAATCAAAGCTCCAGATGATCAATTCTCTTCATGTAAATAGCTCTCTCAAGTTCTCACTGGAAAATGATGCACCAAGATCTTCTCAACCTAATCAGGTACAACCTCCTATGACAAAGAACCAAGAAAGCACAAATCCCAGACCCCCCAGTTACAGTGAAGATAGTCTACTTTCTTTGAACATGAAGCCTGGAAGAAAGTCTGAGAAAGTGATGGGAACATCTAACAGTGTGGCAAAGGAAATCTCGACTTCCCCACCTTTCATACAGGTGACATCAGACAACCTCAAACTCCTTCTGGCAAACCTACCCTTTAGACTGGAAAGAGGGCAGACATTTTGAGAATTTGCACATCTGACAAGTTCTTCACCTCAGTCAATGTTGCAATCCTGCCTAATCAGCCTGTTGTGTTGCAGTACTGAAGGATTTTTGAAAAGATGAACTGAAAAGAAAAATGTTCACGATATGCAACTGTAGCATGAAAACACTGTCCACTCCCAGTCAAGATGTTAAATTAGACATGACAGATGCTTTTCACTGATTCATCTTTTTTGAAAATTTTGAAAATGGTCAGCCCAGGAAAAAAAACTTTTTGTTTGCTTTTTAATTTGTAAATATTATTAAATTATGAGACTACAAAATATCAATGGTACATTTTTGTTAACGCAGTTTATGAAGAAGCACTGATACTTTGGCAACAAAGCATAGATCTTTTTAAAGAATTATTTTTGGAGTTTTTGCCATTTATAAGGATAGGACAGTATTGTAGACAGGAAGTTAAGTGGGAGAAAGAGAGGGGACGGGATCAGGAAAGGTCTGCGAGCCTGGACTTGAACTCGGGATGGCCAAAGCGCAACAACACTATATGTCAGCAGACTGCCCACGAGGCTATTGGTGCCGACAACATAGACCTTTTTGTACTTATTTTTATTAAAATGTAAACATGTAAAATTGATATATAAGACTGATAATATAAAACATTGATAATGTTTTTGTTATATTATTTTTCAATTCTTCATATTTCAAATAAAAAAATTTTCAAATAATATTTTTTTTTACAATGTTTGTTTTATTTCCTAGAAGTAAATTCACAGTGACTTTAAAACAAGTAGATTAAGGATTATGATTTTTTTCCAAGTCTATAACAAATATATCAATATATATATAATATACAGTATGTATTATATTTTGCCTTCTTTTGTACTGAATATGAAGTCTTGACATACTGTACAGTACCTCTGAATTTCTAAGATTACATTAGGTATCACATACAAGTTGTTTTACTGGTCGCACAGGAACCTACTGGAAAATCATGCAAAGATGTACTCTCGATACTTGCATACAAGACTACAATGTATTATAAAAAAAACCCTTTGGTCCACATTTGTTAGTTCACACTGTGAACACATATGCAATAAAACAAACACACAGCATGTGCACACATGCAAACACACACCCATAAACAAGAAGTGATGGGGATTTCCAATTGTTCATTTTATTATCATGGCACTATTAACACATAATTGTCATAATGAAACAACAGATTTGTACATACTGCAACTACAGTCTGCTAAAAAAGACCAGGAACAAAGTCTCTATGAAGCAACCTGACATCTTCATGGACACAATGGTGGCAGGTGGCTTCACCTGGGATTTGAACCTACAGCCTTTGGATTACCAGCCAAATTATTAACCAATGAATCACATCACCACTCATATTACTTAATCAAATAAGACTACGTTTGATAGGATTGCCAAATTATTAATATAAAAAGCCTTAAAGGGTTACTCCACCGCAAAATGAAAATTTTGTCATTAATCACTTAACCCAATGTCGTTCCAAACCCATAAAAGCTTTGTTCATCTTCGGAACACAATTTAAGATATTTTGGATGAAAACTGGTAGGCTTGAGACTGCATAGTAAGTAACACTGTCAAGGTCCAGGAAAGTATGAAAAGCATTGTCAGAAAAGTACATCTGCCATCAGTGATTCAACCGTAATGTTATGAAGTGACGAGAATACTTTTTGTACATGAAGAAAACAAAAATAACGACTTTACTCAACAATACCTCTCCTCTGTGTCTCTCCAAATCAGGGCTGACACAGAAGAGCGTACGCTGCCTGCGTACTGCTCAGAATTGCCAAAATGGCGCTACACTGATTTGGAGAGACACAGAGGAGAGGAATTGTTGAATAAAGTCATTACGGTTGAATCACTAATGACAGATGGACTATTCTGAAGATGCTTTTCATACTTTCCTGGACCTTGATATTGCTACTTACTTGGCAGTCTATGGGACAGTCTCAAGCCTACCAGTTTTCATCCAAAATATCTTAATTAATTTATTGTGTTCCGAAGACACACAAAGCTTTTACAGGTTTGGAATGACATGGGGGTAAGTGAATAATGACAAAATTTTCATTTTGGGATGGAGTATCCCTTTAACTTCTTAGTCAATTGCTAAAATGGTTACAAATCATACAACAAGACAAATCAGTCAAGAACTTTAGCTTGCTATTCAAAACTTCTGTTCTGAGAAAGCAACTGCATCAGTGACGATATCTGATCAATGCGTTCCATTTCTTATGTAATACAAACTACAGTAAGTCAAGAAGCTTTCTAGCTATCACTGACAACTTGACATTGATCTTGACAGATCGAAAATTTAAATCCAGGTAAAGTTTAGAGATAAGGGTTATATTCATAATAATTTGAAACTGTGTCGGTTGGTTGGTTAGTTGATTGATTTGTCTTGAATTTGATACTTGTTTTAAATCATACAAAGATTTGACATAAAATTGGTTGCTCAATTCTCTTGAACAGCCTTGGGGGATACGATAATAACTTATTATGAATTAAAAACAAACAAAAACCAAACAAAAGCGTTAAACTGTCAAACTCCTGTCATGCAGGATTTCCATAGCTTGTGGCAAGTTTGGAAGTGTGAAGATTGCAGCGGATAATACGAATCACTGGTACAACCCTCCCCGTTCTCCAAGAACTGCACTCTTCCAGAGTAAGTAAAAAGGCTGGCAAAATCATTCTGGACCCCTCACATTCAAGCCAATTCCTCTTTGAACTGTTGCTGTCTGGTCGGCGCTACAGAACACTGAGCACCAGAACAGCCAGGAATAAGATCAGTTTCTTCCCTCAGGCAATCCATCTCAGTTAACTTGGCAATAAATGTGTAATACACAACACTATTTATACATTTATCTGTTTAACACACATACTTCTTATTCACATTTCCTTGCATCTGTACATATCATACCTGTACACACAAATTGCATCTATTGTCTATTTTTGTATATTGTGTACTTTTTAAAATATTTGTTGTATATTATTATTTCCTATTTATTTATTCTATTTTTACTGTCACTGTAATTCTGTTTGTGCTGTCAAAACTTCTTTCAATTAAACAAATTACTCATATGTGTAAACATACCTGGCAACAAAGCTCTTTCTGATTCTGATTCTGACTCTGAAGTAAAAATGTTCGAGTCAATTTTAAAGGTGAGTGATTTTAATACAGCAACACTTGTAATGGAAGTCCTGATCCAGCACATGATCAAGTTACACTACCAGTACAGGCTTGTACAATCAAACATAAAGAGGTAGACCTTTAGTGAGCATTAAAAAATAAACCTGCCCTAAAAAAAAGAGAGAAAATACTGACAAGCTAATATAATTTTCAATACACTTTGACACGTTTTTCAGTCCTTAAAAGGTTACTCCACTCCAAAATGAAAATGTTGTCGTTAATCACTTACCCCCATGTCGTTCCAAACCCGTAAAAGCTTTGTTCGTCTTCAGAACACAATTTAAGATATTTTGCATGAAAACAGGGAGGCCTGTGACTGTCCCATAGACTGCCAAGTAAATAACAGTGTCAAGGTCCAGAAAAGTCCGCGCAACAAAGATGCGCTGTTTCGTTTCAAATCAAAGCTAAATACACGTAGAAACAGCGCATCCTTGTGGTGTGACTGATACAAAAGAGCATACACAGCATACGGTGATATGGAGAGACACAGAGACTGTTGACAAAGGAATTGTTGAATAAAGTTGTTATTTTGTTTTTGTTCCCTTACAAAAAGTATTCTTGTCGCTTCATAATGTTACGTTTAAACCACTTATGGCAGATGGACTATCCTGACAATGTCTTTCATACTTTTCTGGACCTTGACAGTGCAACTTACTTGGCAATCTATGGGACAGTCACAGGCCTCCCTGTTTTCATCCAAAATATCTTAAATTGTGTTCCGAAGATTGGAACGACATGGGTGTAAGTGATTTATGACAACATTTTGATTTTGGGGTGGAGTATCCCTTTAACAACTGTATACTGGGAAATTACTAAATGGCTCTTTGGAATGCTAAATGGAACTAAATGACGCTAAACTTTATAATTAGCTGTTGTTCATGGCAACCAAGTTCTTACGTAGGTGTGCTAGTTTTTGTCTCTTGTAACACTCATAATTTTCACATTTTTAAATCAAATATCAAATTTTATTTATTATTATTAATTTATTTATTTGTTAAGTAGCTAAAAAGTGGGATAATTTACAGTCATGTATTAGGGGTTATTTCTGTGATAATGACAAACACAGTTTAAGGCCAATAAGGTATTTGGTTATGAAAAACTTGGGTGTGCATTCTGGATTTGGCAAATAAATATGAAAAACTCAAAAAAGTGTTGCACACTAAAGCTCGCAAGGATTTATGTGTGCTGTGATACACTGGGGTGTGTTGAGCTGTGCAGAGAACAGTTTTTTTCTTGCTTTAGTTTTCTTGATCGATTCTTCAGTAACTGAAACAAAGAAGCAGAAGGGGAGTGTGAACAAACTAATTAATTACATACATATTTTGATTCTATTTTGGTGTGGCACACATTTACGTCTTTGATTCTGGGAAAGTCTAAACTGGTAGAGTGACTCTGTGAGACTGCGGAACTGCAGCCACAAAAAAATTAAAATAAAAATTCTATGTCAAAATCACGTAATCTATGGCATCTGCATATGTACATGCATGTTTGTGCCTCCAAAACTATGAATACATTCCAATGCATAAAATGTCTTAAAATAACAATTTTTGAGTGTGCTTTGATGATGATGTATCCAAAAATCTTTTGTAATCTGCACATACTCAATGGAGAATGAATCACACACAGTGCAGTATTACAACAAACTTATTAATGCAATCAGCCTTAAGTCAGATTACTCAGAGCCATTAAAGTTAAGTTACAGAGAATTAATGTTTGCTCACAAAATACACACAATCACTAGGGTTGGCCCATCCTATAAGCAATATAGTCTCCTTGGACTTTAACAGGCAATTTTTGACAATTTGTACACTGCAGGGGTTAATTTTTTCACAGAAGGTCTGCTATCTTTCATAGTCAAAACTAACTGGATAAATTAAATTCTCTGATAGAGATCGACCAATTTATTGTTTTGCAGATTTACAGCTTTTGGAGCTTGTATATGAGAAAAAGAGCATTAAAGTTAAGATTAAATCAAACTTGACCCTGTTTACATTCTTAATAAAAGTTCTTAATTAAAAATTATTTACTGTAAATAATAATAATAAAAAAAACATGTTAAATTACATTTATTCAGTCAGTATATATATATATATATATATATATATATTTATATATATATATATATATATATATATATATAATATATGTATATATATATATATATATATATATATATATATATTCAGATACATTCTAATATGCTGATCTGCTGCTCAAGAAATATTTCTTATTATCAATGTAGGAAACAGCAGTGCTGCTTAAAATTTTTGTATAAATTATTTATTATTTTTCATTTATTTAAAATAGCAGTCTCATGTGACATTATAAAATGTTCTTGTCACAAAAACACAAACTGACAACATTGTGCTTTTTCATAGCTCAGAAACATTCATAACAACTCCTGGCTCAGATCACGTACGCTCAAAAAATGTTAGGTCATGCCATATTTATCTGCAACTTCCTCATGCCACAGCACATGTAAGCTAACACAGCTTTTCTGGGTGGATTTAGACACATGTGTAGACGTGTACAAACACCTACACACAACCACAAACACCCACACACTGCACATAGTCATTAACAGATAATGGTGGTGGCCTTGGGAATGTGACCCATCTGCACCGGCACAATACAGACGCCGCAGTGCTTGGCTGAGAATTCACACTCCTTGATTCCACTCCGTCTTCTCGGTCTACCCTCAAGGAGAAATGGTAGACCGAACTGGCACAAGGTAACCACAGACTGTTGTGGGCACAATGGTACTCTGTTTATCAGGTTGTGTTTGTGTCAGAAGAGAAAAAGGAAACTAATGCATGCAAGCTAAGTCCATGACCATTAGTGGAAATTCTTTTTTTTTTTTCTTTTCCATTGCTAATTAATTATATTATTAAGAATTTCAGTTGAACTGAAAAATAAACATGAATTTGGGAATGTTTTAGTATTAGGTATGTCCCTCTTTTGATTTACCGGCAGCAACACTGAAATGAACATGTAAAACCTGATAATCATGTTATCCATGTTATGATTTGAGAACAAAAATCTTGGGTCCAATCGGTCTTTCTCGGTTACTAATCTATTATTTGTAACCTTGAAATACTGCAAACAAAGCAAATAATGAATCTTTGATTTATTAATTTTATGTCAAAACATTTCTTTGCTATAATCTTTCAAAAAGCCTAAAACCTTTTATTTTTATTTTTTTTCAGGTTTAAAATATCATTTTGAATGCCAGATTAAAATGTGGACACCAATGTATATTGTATTGCCTGTATTTTTTTTTTTTTAAATGTCACAACTAAAACAAAACAAACTATTTTCCACACTATAGACTGAGTGTAGCACGCTGGGTGAGTGATATCACATTCTGTATTCAATTATTTTTATTCAACAATAATAATAATATAATAAGACAACAAACAACAATGAAAAGGCAGCACTTAACACTTGTTTCTCCATCAATGTTAATAATGTAATTTGATAAGGGCTTCAATAAACACACCACCACTCCTGCATCATACAAAAAATAAAATATAAAACAAAATAATAAAATAAAAAAAGTAATGCTTCTAAAAATATATTTTTCTGATATGGGACATGGGCTTGATATACTATTGCAAGTCATTTTATCCCAAGACTTTCTCTAGTGACTCCTGGCCTGTGATGTCGAAGGGCATTTTTAGACTATACAAACTTACCCCTTGGCCCAAACATACAGGTATCCTTTCTTCTCAATACCAGTGAACACTTTATAATTCATTTCTTATACATGACTTACTAAAAAAAAAACACATCCCAACAATGTTCACTTGTCAATATCTCATGTAAGTTGTTTGTTCTCAGCTGTCTTATTAAGTTTGAGGATATAGCCGTTAAACTGCATGTCTTGTCAATACATTTATACAAGTTGCAGATGAATCAGAATTTGCTGACAGATGTGTCCCAGAGTTTGGCATGTGTGACAGTGGCAACACACCTATACTATTATGTCATGTGTGAACACGATTGAATGCATTAACATGCCTCTCTATTGCTTTCATTGAAATTATAATATTCTATCAATACAAGGGTTAACTAATTCAGATGATTTCAGAGGTTGGGAAGCCACTCCCTTGCATTAAAACGAATGTGGATGCCTAGAGTCTATTCAGGTGTCTCAGGTACATTGTGTACCAGCACAATGTGTTTCATCTGATTTAAGGGTATCTGGTGCATGTCCTAGAAGATGTCGTTCTGCAACACACATGCCTTCAAAGTGTATATGAGGGCATTTGCCATCCGGGCATAGTTTTGTGTGTGTGTTTACATGCTTGTGTAACAGTTGTCTGAATCTGTATCACCTGTCATTATAATAGCTGGACAGCAGGCTTTGGATCTCAGAAGAAACAGGTCTGTTCAGGGGTAGCAGATGGTTTCTGTTCTGGGTGGAAGGTGGCGTAACTGTATAACAAAAAATTTAGACAAATAACATGTTTAATAAACCACATAATTAGAGACCCTGAAAATAAGTCACCAAGTTCTTACAGACATTTTACAGTCTTATTATCTGGGGATCTGTATTTATTATATATATATATATATATATATATATATATATATATATTATATATATATATATATATATATAAATATTTAAAATGAATAAATAAAATGTATATTTAAAAATATATTAGAAAATATTTATTACAAATAAATGAACTTAAAAATACAAATTACAAAATATTAAAAATGATAAAGAACTGAATGAAAAGTATAAATCTTATAAAAAATGCATTAAGATTTTAAAGTCTTAATCTCTGGCAGCCCTAATTATTAAATTTTTATAATTTAAATTCCTTAAAATATGCACTTTACATATTTAGCGTACTGTGAATGTATTAAAGAAACACACTCTAAAAATTTTTGCCATTATTTACTCTCTTCACGTTGTTCCAAACCTGATTTTTTTTCTTCTGTGCAAAGAAACAAAAGAAGATATTTTGAAAAATTCTGTTTCTCCAACAGAGTCCAAAGTCATTTTGACTCAAACATTCTTGAAAATATTTTGTTTTGTGTTTTGCAGAAGAAAGAAAATAACTAATTGACTAAAGAAAGTCAATGTTTGTGCAAATGTTGCGCATTAGGGCCTTTTTTTTTTATCAGTCAACACATCATGTTCCACATGCATATTTTAAACAGTCTCTTTTTCTGCTCTATCTGTTCTGTTAAACAGTTATGATCTTCAAAGAACAAAAATTCTAAAGATGCCACACAACAATGTACTGCATCTTAGTTCACCAGCTGTATAAGCATCACAAGCAATTAGAAATGAATAGCCTGATGGCACGTCTGGCTCGACGCTTGGCTGAACTGTCTGTCAACTAATTCGTTTGAAAAGGAAATACATCCCCACGCAACAGGGCGAGGTGACTGGGTGAAGTATGCACTTCGCTCAAATTAGCATCATACACGTATATCTGTCATACAGTTTGACTGCTAAGTTCAAGAGAAAGTCTGTACAGCACAGTAGGTGGACATCCAAAACGTCGTTTCTACCGCCGCTCGTACCGCCGCCGCGGCGTCTGCAAAGTGCATTTGCAGCTTTTGACCGCTGAGTGGCGCTTTAATCACAAGTTTTCAAACAAGCGCATCAAAGCACATTTTCGCAAATAGACGTTGAATAGTTGAATAATGACAAATGAACGACTATAGAAAAATCTTACGTGGGAAGCAGACCTATTAAATACCCTCTAGACATCTCTGTTAAAGTTTTTAAAGAATTTTATACGCGTTTGCATAAATCCCTCTTTCAGAACGGTCTGTAATGGAGAGATGCCTTAACACTGATTTTTCCTCTGAAACACAAAAAACGAAAGTTGAAATAAAATAAATATTTTAATGTTTTGAGAATGATTGGGCTCAACCCTCCCCCCGCGCGTTTGAGACACGCTGCCGAGCAGAGTATGAGCGGAGCGGTGTTATTCTGACTGAAGAGGAGCGGATTTTTTTAAAAGTCAGGAGCGTCGTGGTTTTCACTCGCTCCAGCACCGCTCCATCACGAATACAATTCATGCCAACATCCCGTAATATAACTGCATATTTAGCAAGAATTCACATGATAAACATATTTAGCTATATCTTGATACACATAATCTCTCCGATCAGAAGATTATAATGACGACAATAGTCGAGCGGGATGTTACAGGCTAGTTCTCAAGGAATTTGTCTTCCTTTTACTGATTATTTTCGGGTTAAAGCATGATTTAAAAAGATACAGCACATTCACACGTAATCGCTGTCGCAATAATGCATTCAAACAAATGTAATCTTACAGTAGGCTACTTCATCTGTATCTGATTTTGAATGAGCAGAAATCTGTAACAAATGCATCGATCTGTAGATAAAATAACTGACGAAAATGTAAACTGTTATTTTCATTGCAAAAAAAATTTGCGCAGCAGAAAGCAGCAATTATACCTTTTAATGCTGACAATTTTATTAGTTTGGCGTTTAGTAGGACAAAAAGTTTGCACACAATAGCCTAATCCCCTTTGAAACTCTCCTGTAATTTAATTCATTTATTTATTTATTTATTTGTATTTTATTTAATAAGCTATTATGAACATAACATTTCAACTTTAGCCACGGAGTGAAGGCGGAGCAGTGTTTCTGGTATCAATGAACCGCGGAGCTTAGTGATTATTAAATGCTAGGAGCGTGGAGGGAAATTGTTGCCGCTCCACTCTCACATACTCTGCTGCCAAGTGAGAGATGTTCGCCCTATATGAACAAGGCCGTCCAGTGTAGACACGGTTAGACAGTGTCTGCTATATTTACAAATATTTGATATAAGAAATAAAAAGAAATACATAACCTAATACAGCGGCATAACGAGATGAAAATATAGACTAGAAAATTGATTTAGGCCTACACTTGGTCTGTCCTCCGTCCATGACACTGACTCACTGCAGAGTTGCCAGTTTTAATCTGAACAGCTCTTAACGCCGAGTGGATGGTTAGATGCATGATGGGCTAGTATTAAAAAATAATATATTGTTATATTAACACTTGTTTTGAACAATTTCTTTGTAATTTGAATACTGATTTTAAGTAGGGAGGCAAAAAAAATCGATTTAAATTGTAAATTGAATTTTTTTGTGAAAAAAATTGGGGATTTTTTTTAGGCCATAGGCCTATCCCCCAGCCCTAATGCAACAGTTTTTTTTTTTTTCTTTAAGTTAAGGCAACTTCCTCTGAAATTAAGTTATAATAACTAATAAACTCTATTGCGCTATATAGTCAACATTTGAAGTGGATCAAATCTTTTTTTAAAGTTGTCCTAAAACCTGTTCTGCAAGAGATTCACACCTTTATCTCGACCCCCACAAGTTATACAGAACTACCCCAGCCCCCTCCAGCTGAGCTGAACTCGGTCTGTTTTGGGGCTGTGAGGAACCCTGTGTTGTCATGTTACTGGGTTGAAACATGCCTGTACTCACAGCAGCCTTACTCTTTTTATTCATTATTTTCCCGCAGCCCATATTATTATTTTCACTAGACCAAAATAATAACAAATTATCAATTGATAATTTATCATTATTTTTGCCAAAAATCATTGTTATTTGTTAACGTAGGCGTTTGCGGAAGGCTTTAAGACCAAGCGGAATCCTCCGTAAGCTGCTCCCGCTGCTTCACAGCGCGCGGGACTCGCGCAAACTGACCCAACATTTAGCAAGACAGGAAAACATTCAGTCTGCCTGAAGGAAGACGTATTTCATTGTAAGTTAATGCTGTTAAATAGAGAGTAAAAAAAATAAATAAATAAATAAATAAATAAATAAAACTAGTGTAGCCTATTCTTAAACTTGGAGCTCATTATATTGAAGTATAAATCCAAACACCAGACGCAACCTACACTCTCAGTGTTCTTTCACTGAAAAGTATGCATTTTATTTATTTATTCACAGGCTATATGGTTGAAATAGTAATATTTCAGTTGAAAACTTTAAGTGCCATTGTTTAAAAAATGCATTTATAGAAACGTTCATAGACCTTCAGTTGTCATGCTTTAAAATCCCATGCCATTTGTAATTTCACTGTAATTTCACCTCCTAAATTACTACCCCAATTCTATAATGGTAAAATTTATTCAGACCGATGGCATTTTTTATGACATTATTTATTTTATTTTTTAGTATAGGCTAATTGTAGCCTACATAAATGGATGAATCAAAACAAATATATCTTTTTAAACTGCAGGCAGATATAGGCCTATATTATTGTACATTACAAATATTTGGATCGTCCCTTATTTTATTAAAGAATAAATACTTATTTTCTTCAAGAATAAACATTATAAATAAATAATTAAAAAAAAAAACCTATAATACCCCATATTGTATGAAATATACAAGCGATCCATACATATAAAAAAAAAAGAAAAAAGTGGGTGCTTGGTTTCAGAAAACGAATACAGCTAGTAAAAAATGCTATGATGAAAAAGTCATGCTAACTTATTAATTCATAGAAATAATTTAAGCAATTAAAACCTTTTTTATACTAGATTCAACTTGAATTTCAAAACTATTAAACTGACTTTAAAATCTCAAGGAGTTTATAAGTTGAAACGGTAAAATGTCACAGTGCATGTTAAATAGCCTAAATGAACTTGTATCTTATATAGTATCCGAAGACTTGATTGCATGTTAGCATAAAACTAACAATATAATTTTTTTTTTTTTTTAATGAACAATTCCTGTATAAAATGTGACAGCAACCTTTATATCAAACATTTTGAAATCGTCCACAGCTGAGCAACGCGAGAGGCGGATCTGAAGTTATATTTGTTTTGTTCACGAAGTGAATGTGATGCACAAAGTCATTTTTAGATGCAATGGGAAAATAAAGCTGGATAAAAACATACACGAAAACACGCCAAAAAATAAATTACATTTGTGAGAGTTGCATTTTATTACATTCAGAAATAATAACGGCAGGCCCAATAATGCTATAGGCTAATGTACCAACAGGACATTTTTAGTTCCCTTCACTTTACAACAAATCCTTTAAATGTAAAAAAAATTATCAGAACAGAACAAGAATTACAAATATATAATTCTAATGGATAAATATATAATTGCAGCAGGCTATATAATAATATAGGCTTATAAACAACAACAAAAATAATAATTAAAATAATTTAAAGCGATAAATAAGGTAAGGTTGGGCTTATCTCTCTCATTCGGGACAAATCCAAACATGTTGCCCATTTGAAGCTAAACTCTTATTTATTAGGTGAAACAGGCTTTTGATTTCACACGTGTTTCAGTATCGACGGAAAAAAAAAATCATAATTAGCAAAAATCTGCCAAAGAGGACCGCTGCTCGCGCCGCATGGCTCGGTGAACGACTGCTGTTTACAACGAATATGTGCGCGTGAGGCACCAGCGCGATCAAAGTCACAATTCACAATTATTGGTCACACAGTAAAGGCATAATTCAAAAATGCAAAGTGTTAGCATTTTGAAAAATCAAGAATTATAACAGAGTTAATAAGAATTATTTGTAAATGCTGGACCGTTCTCATTTCGCTCTGCAAATGGAACCTGAAGATTATTATTATTTTATTTTTTTTTAACCAAGAATGAACCGAAATGAAAAATTTTAATCCATATATATATATACATACATATATATATATATATATAATGACTGTTTAAAAACAATAGCATGCATAAGAGCCTTTGTGTAAAGGCCTTTCTTTAAATTTTTGATGAGTAGACTGTAGCCTAAGACTATCCTATTTTTTTAATGGCTTTTAAGGATGTTATAATGTATTTTTTAATGTTATTGTTGTTTAACGTCTTCCTTTCATTTTACAATTACATTCAGTTCGCAATCCGTCCCTTTGCGCCACCTGTCGGTAGTTTCGCGAATGATTTTAACACGCGACTGATTTGCAGTTAACGCCGCGGCCCTGCGTAAATATCAGTATTCATGCAAAATTGAAGATCTCTTTCACAAAATTTGTCTCACTTTATCTAGTTGTCTGGTCTGCAACTCTTTGAAATTCTATCACATTGAAAAAATGTTTGCATATTTTTGAAATTATGCATGAGAATATTGTGTAATCTTAACATACATTATCTGACTACTAGAGATTACACAATAGGATATCTCAACTCTATAAAATGTTTACAAATATAAATAGATCATATCGTCCTGGTTCTGTAGTTTACTTTTTGTACGTTAAAATAACATTTTAGTGTTCCCATGTCATCAAGTAAATAAAAGTTTTTAAATGAATTAAATTAGCTAAAGAAAGTTACTAAATACACACTGCTACACCACATGTAACACTATTGTCGACACTTGACACTTTGTTCATTTAACTGTCTTACATCTCACTTCTGAAAAACACACAATACACCCTCTCTCTAAAGATAAAAGAGTAACCTTATATTTAAATACATAATATGATTAGGTTTTCTTTGTTTTTCACCAATGCTACTGTATATGCTTGCCAATTTCACTTTAATTTGCACTAAGCAAACAGCTCTTGTGAACTTTTTATTTAAACTAATTAATTTATATCAACTATTTATAATAATTTATACAAAACATATTCAGTTATTATATACAAAAGGGTTATTCTCAAAATGTATGCATAAGAGACCACGGTTATTTTAGTATAATTGAGATAATATTACTGTTTTTGCTATTTTGAATTCATATTTATTTTTAGATTTTCTGTTTTTATTTCAATTAGTTATCTTTATTAGTTTTTATGTCATACATTTTTATTTCAGCTTTAGTTTTTGTTATTTTAGTAAATCAAGATAAACTAAATGAAAATGAGAAATGTTGCCTTGGCAAATAGCTGAAATAAAATAAGTTAATGGTTTTTTTATGTCTTAATTTCAGTTGAAGTGTATTTCATTTCAAGTATCAAAATAGTTTTATTTTTATTTTTATTAATAACCCTCCAAGAGACAATAAAAAACCTTGCCTAGAACATAAATGTGTCTTACTCACTTCCCGCAATCCCACAATGCTCTTACCCATTTCATGATACAGGGAACCTTGTTTTGTCACCAACACTATTTTCTTTGGCTCCTCAATCTTCATGAGCTCATTACAGCACTGTTTCCACTGGCCTACACAAAAAAAGCACAAAGCATCAATTAAAAGACTGCTCTTAGTTGTTTTGTTTGAGTGCAAGTGCATCATTTTAAATACTTGATGACTTTTAAATAGAGTTTTAGTGTAAAGGTCCATCTGTTAACATTTAGAGAATGTAGGCCATAAACAACATCATTCTTGCATGCCATGCTTTTTAGAAAGATACTACATGCTCGTGTCTACATATTTGTGTAAGATATGTATTGAATTTCAAGCCTTCAGGAACCGCATGCTTTTCAACTTATCATGACACATAAGCCATGAGACAAGAGTACAAGAAAAACTTTTTGACACACAATAATAATCTCCTGACATCACTGCGCAGAAACCAAAACCAACTGCACAGAAACCAGTCGGATCAACTGCTTAAACACGTGTCATTATCTTTTCAAAATGTGGCAACTGCAAAACATCTATTCTGTAATCAGAGATAAGATATTATTCAGAACATGCATTGAACTTTTTCCAGTTGCCAAAAACAAACAATAAATCATATTTGATGCTGATTCAGCGCAGAAGTATCGAACGCTTTTGAACATGAATGTATAAAATTGCCCAGTGATAAATAATTTTATAAATGTTACACAGTAGTTTTGTAGATCTGAGTTGCATGACTGCAAAGTTGGCACAGAAGCGCCTCTGAAGTAGTATTTATGTGTCTTTGCAAAGACAGTTTAATGCTGCTCAGAGGAGGCTTAAAGGCATTAACACAGCAATTACAACAGTATGATTTGATATTAGGTGGGTCTGAGCAGGCATAATTTAGTCTGGCTTTTATGCGGCATTTTATCTTTATACTGAATTTTAGGAAGGAACAGAGCAGCCTTAACTCATGCCTAATTTACACTGCAGAGGTGGCATAGACATTCTTTGCCACATCTGCAGTGTAATTTAGGTACTGGACTTATCCAAAATTTGATGACTGATTTGATGATCTCATTAACATATCTATGAACATTCTAAATAAGGAAAAAAATTACTTATACGTCAGTCGTAGAGTGTGATGAATGCGATTTTAGACATTTTTAAACCCATCTCTAATTTCTTCATTCTTTTCATAAACAATCAACATGTCTAAACACTGATTAAAAACAAAAATAATAGCTTATGAGTTCAAAGATAAAAATAATTGTAATTTGCCTTGAAAATTAAAGCAGGCTTTGTAAATACAGCATATTGCTAGTGGGAGAGAATTCCTGTCTTCATTTCGATTCTTTATTGAAACTGATGTTAAATAACCCACCCTGTTTTATCAATTGCTGTCAAACCAGAACAAAGAAAGCATTGTTCTCTGTGCTTGATTCTGTTATTTAATGTATCTATAAAGATTTAAAATATACCAAACTGAGGTGATGGCAGGTCAGATAATTGACAAGACAAATAGTAAAATATCTGTAATAAATTTTTTTTTTTAAAAAGTAAAATGTACCAAACATACTTGCAGTGAAAATAAAAAACAATGTATCCATACAAAAGTATTACTTTTTTTTTTTGGATTGTTTAAAATATATATTAAAAAATATGATTCAATTTATAACTCCCAGTGAAAAACAGTAATAGGATGTAAAATAGCAGCACAAACAGCAAAATGATTCCTGTAATAATGGAAATATTCTTAACATAAAATTTAATAACAAAACAAAAAAAAAAAAAAATATCAAAACATAATAATAATATGCATTTCAGACAAAAACAACAACAGCATTGTCTTTTTATCAACAGTTTGTCCATCATGTTACAAAGCGTGGTGAGCAAGCAAGCACAATGACGCATTTAGCCACAGACAGTCTGTTGGTTGTTTTCCAACAATATTATATTTCATTCATGATTAGTTCAAAACTGTTTTTTTTTTTGGGGGGGGGGGGGGACTGTTTCCTTGTAACACTTAACATGAAATCCTCTTATTACAATTTCCTTATTCCAGTAATGTTCCACTAAAACCAGTTTATCCATATCTAACGATAAATTATCTCCAAAGATCATTCACTTTGAAATGTCCACCCACATCTATCTGTGTTTCTGTTTTGTTTAAGAGAGTAACTTGGTTTCAAAGACGCCAAAACTTGTTGAGCGAAGGGTCAATTTCTATGGTTGGCTTACTGGTAATAGTTTGTATCTTTTCAAATGTAGCATTACTGAAATCATAAATATGGGCCAAATGGCATTTGAAGTCAAATAAGGAAAGTACAAAAGTAGAACCCTTTTTGAGTGATACAATCGACAGTGGATGCCAGACAGTAAACTGTTTTGCCTGTCGTCTCAAGCGGTTGTGGAATTGTAGACACGCTGTGAGGCAAATCCTGTCAATCCAAATCCGAAATGAAGAAAATAAAAAAGGGCTCAGGGATTGAATCTGTGAGTGGAAGAGTCCTGGAGAACATCTGCACTGTGAGAAGATGCACCTGACGAGAGAATAAGAAAGACCAGAAAGCAAAGTAAAAATAGATGCATGCATGTCTGTGTTCTCTATTGATACTTCACTTGTACTGCGTCTGCTAATATGCTATGGGGAAACTCCCGTTTTCTCAGATTACTGAAGCCTTTTCAATAACGCAGTGTAACTGCACGGCCATTGGTTCGTGCAGTGAAATAAAAACTAACCAATGGCGATTAAGCCTGCCAGAGCTCACCAGAATGGGCAGGGCCATCTGGCTATACAAGCAGCCATTTGCAGAAGGGCAGTGAGTGTGTCGCCTGTCTGGGCAGCCCCCACACAGAGACTGCATGCTCACTGAGACGGAATGCTCTTGCTGAGAGCATGAATCTCGCTCTTCTCCACTCGTGGACCGCCTTCAATGAGGCAGCCTCTGAGAGAGAAACAGCGGAGTTAGGGAGCTAAGCAACCAGGTCTGAGCAATCTCTGACAGCTTCAGATTGGACGTGTCTGGGCCATGCACATGCAGAGGGCTGACTGCTCTCGCTATGAGAGCATTTAGTCTAGCAAAGCATTTTTGAAAGCATTTTTAAAGAGAGCAAATTTCATCTTCTGTTTATCACGAGTGTGGGATCCCCGTACGGCGACCAGCCACTTAAATTAATCCAACCCCTTGTCACCGCGGGCTGAGGCCTGGCAGGCTATCCCCGGTGTGCCAGACTGGGTTTTTGGGATAATAAAATGAGGTTATTCACTGCAATTCGCTCGACAACCCCCGTGATTTAGCAGTGTGGTTCCCAAATCGGTTTAGAGCAAAGAAGCACACGTCCTGCGCTCCGAGGTGATGAATTTGCTGGCGATAGGAGCCACAGAAACGGTTCCTCCAGCTCAGAGTGAGTCAGGCTTCCACAGCCATCCTCTCGCAAGTGTGCCCATAGCACTGAACCGTAAACCCATCCTCGTTCTTAGGCACCTGAACCACGCCCTCATGAAATGGCTGTTCAAGATGATTACTTTGAAACAGATCTTCTCGCAAGTGTGCCCAGGGGACTGGTTCTTTTCACTGGATCTGAAAGACGCATACTTTCACATCCAGATAGCCCCCATCTCAGACGATTCTTGATATATTCGCCTTTGAGGGAGTGTCCCTAGCTCCTCACACTTTTACGGAGTGCATGGACGTGGCTTTTTCCACACTGAAACAGATGGGAATCCGCAATCTGAATTACCTCAACGACTGGCTCATCTTGGCCCAGTCAGAGGACAAGCTACTATTTCACAGGCCTTCCTCCTCAGCCACTTAGAATGCCTGGGACTCAGGGTCAATTTTACCAAGAGTCAACAGATATAATTCCTGGGAACAGTTCTCGGCTCAGCCCAAATAAGGACAGCAGTCGTGCCAGAATGTGCACTGACCATTCAGCAGCTCATGGCCCCATTCAAATTTGGACCCTCTTGCCCACTCAAGGCGTTTCAGAAGATGCTGGGCCTCATGGTCTCCGCGTCTCCGGTACTTCAGTTGGGCCTGCTTCGCATGCAGTAGTAGCTCTGGCACCTTGTAAAGACCCTCAGTGGATGGAATGGGGTGTGCCCCTGGAAATTATTTGCAGTAGGATGCTGGCAGTATGTTTGGGCCTTTGCATCTTTCTGCCAGACCTATGGGGACACCACATTTTAGACCGCTTGGACAGCATTAGGTTGGTATCCTCTATAAATCACCACTTCATTCTGGTACAGCACCTCTTGGAATGGGCTCAGCTCCACTTGCATTTACTGAGAGCAACGCATGTGCCGGGCAGGTTGAACCAAGGAGCAGACATGATATCTCTGAGCAAGGTCCCCTCTGAAGGGTGGATGCTTCACCCACAAATGGTTCAAAGAATCTGGGAGATCTTCAGTAAGGCAGATGTCGACGCCTTCGCCTCAGAAGACAACTCTCATTGCCCAAATTATTTTTCAAAGGACAGGGATGTGTTGGCCCATGACTGGCCCAACCTCCTCCTTTATGCTTTTCCCCTGGTCGCCCTGATCCCACAGGTAATCAGGCAAATCAGGGAACAGAAACACAAGGTTCTGTTAGTGGCCCTGCTCTGGAGGAACCAAAACTGGTTTGCAGAGCTGTGTCGGCTGCTTTCAGTAGCCCCTTGGCCCATCCCCTTGAGACTGGACCTTCTTTCTCAGGCAAACAGAACGATATGGCAGCCCAGGCCCGAGCTGTGGGCTCTTCACCTCTGGTCTCTCGATGGGAGCCTGTGGACCTCCCCGAGAGCGTACTAAGTACAATCTCTCAGGCTAGAGCACCATCTACGAGACACCTCTATGCCCTTAAATGGTCTGTCTTCTCTGCCTGGTGTACAGCCCATACAGACCCAATTTCCTGCGACATATCTCTCATATGGGGGCAGCTGTGGCCTAATGTTGAGAGAGTTGGACTTGTAACCCGAAGGTTGCAGGTTCGAGTCTCGGTGCTGGCAGGAGTTGTAGGTAGGGGGGAGTTAATGAACAGGGCTCTCCTCCCACCTCAATACCCATTTCTGAAGTGTCCTTGAGCAAGGCACTGAACCCCCAGTTGCTCCCCGGGCGCTGGATATAGCTGCCCACTGCTCCGGGTGTGTGTTCACGGTGTGTTCACGTCTCACTGCTGTGTGTGTGCATTTGGATGGGTTAAATGCAGAGCACCAATTCTGAGTATGGGTTACCATACTTGGCAATTGTCACGACTTTCACTTTCACTTCACTTTCATATTGTCCTTCCTGCAAGAGCTGTTGGATAAGGGCCACTCCCCTTCCAAGCTCAAGGTCTATGTAGCAGCCTTTCACGCTCCTATAGCTGGCCAATCGATGGGCAAGAAACAACCCAGTTGTTTGTTTTTTGAAGGGGACTAGGAGGCTCAGCCCGCCTCGCCCCATCACCATCCCTATATGGGATCTGCCACGGTGACAATAAGAGAAGATATGTTTTAAGAGAAAATATTTTAACATTCATTTTAGGTTTAACAACCAACAAAGGATATTGTTAGGGTATATATTGTACATGGCAAGAACTCAAACTAAAAAAAAAAAAAATAGAACAAATCCATGTGACTTTTTTGCTCCGCAAATTAAACTAAGTCATATAATAATTATATTATTTTCATTTTTGGATTAACCGTTCCTTTAATTTTAATCTGGTTTTCTCAGTTTAATAAAAAAAATTGCAATGCATTACAGAAGTGCTTTATGTAGATGAAAAATTGTTTTAACTAACAATATTTTATAATCTCATTCTTTTTCTCTCTCTGACCTACTTTGGCTCATAATTTACAGTTTTTTTTATACTTTATTCTCATGTTCTTGTCCTTCATCAGTACATCTGCTTTTAAGAGCTATTGGGGGGGAAAAATCTGTTTGATAGGGCTTTTCATGTCAGTGATGACAACACTGTGCATCAAGCATATCAGTTCCTCATACCTCAAGAAAATGGTTATGCACATGCAAATATGAACGCAAACCTGTGCAATTATGCATGTTTACTTTTATGAAACTATCTCATTTATCATATCAGCAGATCATCAGAACAACCTCGTCAAACTTTCTTATTCTCAGGCCAAATTGTTGAAAAATAAAAAACTGTGCAAATGAATCCTCACCATATCTAACTGTTGCAGTCACTGTATACAAATAAAAGTGTGTTGCGTACAAAGGAAGTCTTTGCTTACTATAGCTTTAAGTCACTAGAGTCCCTTTCACACTGTGATTCCGGAAAATACACGGGTAATGTGTCCCGGCAATTGTTACCGGGTCGCTAGACTTTGCCCCTTTCACACTGCCAGTGATTTCCCGGAATATGTGTGTGCGTTTACACACAACCCGTAAAGGTCCCGTGAAGACATGTGATATCAGGGTGTGAGGTGTAATGTACGAGTCGAAAACACTAGGCACGTTACCTTTCACTTAAGCTGGCAAACGATCTCAGCTTCAGCGGAAAGTGAGGAACTAACTGATCTCTGCTTCATTACAGTTTGCACATATTTGTTTCGTCGCGAACATTGATCTGCCTTCAAAACACCCGCTAACAGAGTCGCGTGAGAATGTGCGTCATTACTACGACACACCCTTTATGGCATTAGTTCTGGCTTTTGTTCACACAGCGCTCGTTCTGGAACTGAACCCGGCAATGTTATTAGGTCCCCAACCCGGGATCAATCCCGGAATCAATCCCGGGACGTGTTTGCGTTCACACAGAAGGCAACCTGGCAATGTTCCGGCAATTTTCCGGGTCCAACGTGCAGTGTGAAAGGGGCTTAGGGAACTTAAAAAAGCAGTTATGCAAAAAGTAAACAAATCTAGTTTAAATCCATGTGACTTTTGGCTCTGCAGATGAAACTAAGTCATATAATAATTATAGTATTTTAATTTTTGGATGAACTGTTCCTTTCATTTTAATATGGTTTTCTCAGTTTAATAATAAAAAAAAAAAAAATCAATGCATTACAGAAGTGGTTTATATAGGTGAAAAATTATTTTAACTAACAATATTTTATAATCTCACTTTGTCTCTCTCTGACCTACTTTGGCTCATAATTTTACTATTTTTTTATACTTTATTCTCATGTTCTTGTCTTTCATCAGTTCATCTGCTTTTAAGAGCGACTGGGAGAAAAAAATCTGTTTGATAGGGCTTTTCATGTCAGTGATGACAACACTGTCCTTCAAGCGTATCAGTTCCTCATACCTCAAGAAAATGGTTATGCACATGCAAATATGAATGCAAACCTGTGCAATTATGCATGTTTACTTTTATGAAATTATCTCTTTTATCATATCAGCAGAGCATCAGCACGACCTCGTTGAACCTTCTTATTCTTCTCAGGCCAAATTGTTGAAAAATAAAAATCTTGCAAATGAATCCTCACCATATATAACTGTTGCAGTCACTGCATACCAATAAAAGTGTGTTGCGTACAAAGGAAGACTTTGCTTATTATTTCTTTACGTCACTAGGGAACTTAAAAAAGCAATTATGCAAAAAGTAAACAAATCTAGTTTAAGCCTTCACCTTCCTGGAAATAACAGCAGATTTCACAATAAAAAAAGTAAACGAGTCAAGCCTAACTGGTCTCAAAACCTGTCGCCAACAAGCCAGATTTTAAAACAACAAGGCTGGATTCCTTGTTACATGCAAAAATTCTTACAAGTTCACCACCTTTAAACTGTCACTTAGTTTAATTAGTCAAAGACTTTCTCTCATTTGTGGTTTTGGGATAAAATACTGCGGCTCTTTCAGCTCAATAAACCAGTTCAATGCTTAGTGCTAAAATTTTGGACTAGAACAATAAACTATAAAAACTATACAGCTGCCTTTCTGTGGAGGTAAACATTATAATCCAAGCATCTTGAATGACCTCTTCATATTAAGCAAATACATAAGACAATATATAATGTGTACACCATAAACAGTACTAATAAAACAGGAGGTAATAATATCTTGCATTCATTTCAATATGGGACACTAAATTATCTTCAAAGATCTCTTATTTTAAGACATCCACCCACATTTGTTTGTTCCTCTTTCATGTTTAAGAATGTAACTTGGTTTTGGCATTTGAAATAAAAAGGAGAGTAAAAAGTAAATCTCTAGGGGTGTACAGTTAATTTTATTCCTTCTAATGCAACAGCAATCATCTTAAAATAAAATATGACCTTTAAATTATTTCAATTTTTAAAATTCCATTAAATAATCAATTAAGATGGATGATATTTGAACATTCACAAGCTTAATTGCAAAATGGACTGCTATGGAACGACTGAATTGACTGATAAGTCAGTAGCCCCTTGGCTTAAGAGCGATTGGGGGGGGGGATCTGTTTGATAGGGCTTTTCATGTCAGTGATGACAACACTGTGCATTAAGCATATCAGTTCCTCATACCTCAAGAAAATGGTTAGGCACATGCAAATATGAACGCAAACCTGTGCAATTATGCATGTTTACTTTTATGAAATTATCTCGCTTATCATATCAGCAGATCATCAGAACAACCTTGTCGAACCTTCTTATTCTCAGGACAAAATGTTGAAAAATTTAAAATCTTACAAATGAATCCTCACCATATCTAACTGTTGCAGTCACTGTAAACCAATAAAAGTGTGTTGCGTAAAAAGTAAATCTCTAGGGGTTTACATTTAATTCTATTCCTTCTAATGTAACAGCAATCATCTTAAAATATGACCTTTAAATTATTTCACTTTTTAAAATTCCATTAAAATAATCAATTAAGATGGACGATATTTGAACATTCACAAGCTTAATTGCAAAATGGACTACTATGGAACTACTGAATTGACTGATAACCTTTATACTTTATTTGTTTTATGTTACATAAGTAACACTCCCATTCCTGATCACTCACTCTTTGTTGTATTTTAAGTGGCCTTTATGTTTAGGAATGTAGTCAAATAAGTCTGTCAATGTTCTTTGTTTTGCCTTTGATTTCTTATGAATGCAGTTTTTAAATTTGCTGAATCAAATTCACAAAAATCACTTTTAAATCAAACTGACAAGCAATCAATAGTGTATAAACTGATATTTTTGCAAACCAAAAGAGAGACGTATTTTTGTTATTTCTTTCTAAATATAATACATCTCAATTGTGGGACGGGTTAATGCTTAGTTGCATAGAAAAATGCAATTTTTAACATTAGCCTTGCTAGCTTGTCTGTACGGTGCTAACTTGCCTAATACAGTTTCATAAGTTTGTATAAAAAAAATAACAACCTTAATTTCTGAAGAGGGAAAAGCAGAATTACAATAAAATTTCTCATTCTGTCATTCCAAGTATAACCAAAAGTATGAGGAAAAAAAGCAAAGAGAAAAGAGCAATACATACACAGCCAAGTACACACCCCAAGAAAGTGAAAGACTACATTTTATCCAACTTTAAGGTTGCAGTTAAGAAAACCGGTCTCATTATGGGAACAGAGCAGGTCTGGGATCCCATCTATGTTTGAGAATTAGGCATCTAATACTGGACCGGCATCTTTAAGAGTAAGTCTTACTGTGACTGCAGCAAACATACACAGCATATCAGAGACAGTGTTGTTTGCATATCACACATGTCAAAAAGGGAATTTAGTTCTTTGGTCCCTACAATAAGGAAATCCTCAATTTGATGAAGGACACTGCTGTGATTTTTTTTTTTTTTTTTTAAGGATTTCCGTATGGACATACCAGCGGTTGCACGTCAGCAAATTTTTTTTTATCAAAATTGTAGTTCAAATCATACTATAAAATAATTTCACATAAAATTACATATATAATATATATTTATATATAATGACAGCTGGAACGATAGAAAGTGATCTCGTGCGTTCTTGGCACCCTGGTACTTACTGATGTCATAGAAATGCTGCCAGAAGGCTTCCATCCATCTGTGTGTGTCTTCAGATGTATACGTGAGAATCGTGTATGTGGTCTCATCACCACACTGGTTTATTATGGTGATACTGTGAGAATGTAGAGCCGGATCTCTCTCTCTGGCACACACACGGGTGTCCTAAAGCATGTATGCACACACTTGGTTTCAAGACCAGGTTACAATTGCACAACAGTTCATAGTTTATAGCACATAGGGTGTTGTAAACAGCTTCCAAAACTATGTATGCTGTAACAATGGATTTAAAATCACGTGCAGCACATTACCTATCCTCTTACTGGAAAAACTCACGTTACACAAATATTATTAAAGACAACTTGGCCCTCTGTTGAATATAAGATGCAACTACAACTGTTCAATGAGAGCAGTGTATCAATCATCCAAATACACCGATACTCCTCACCTTATTAATGGGAATAGTGAACAGCGGTGTCTCTAAAGAGTCTGTATCGTCTTGCTGCTGGTAACATTTTAAATCTGACCCACTCAGGACACTGTAGACATCCCTCCAGTCTTCAGGATTGGTCTCTGACTTGGGTAGAAAAATACATGAAAGGTGAATGAATAGGGAATTGGGAAATATTGGTTATTCATTTTTAATTACAATAATACATCAACTTTTACAAACCCGAATTCTGAGTTTTCCACACATAACAACTTGAGTCATACAGAGAGGCTGGGCCACGAGCCGACAGCATACGTTACCATAGAGCGGCAACCAAAACGAAGACTCTACAGTGCGGTCTGAGTTAACAAATCTTTAAAAAAACTAAAAGTGCATAGAGATACAGTGCGGTCTGAGTTAACAAATCTTTAGAAATCCTAAAACCTTGATAATGAAAATGTTGTATAATAGACTATATATTTCATTAAAAAGTGCAGAATAAAGGGTTTTCCTACCCGTGTCTGATATTGTCAGGTCATGGGTTCGGAAAGAGTTCTGTATGTGGCACAGGGTCAGAGATGTGTGGGCAAGGAGGTGATATTTAGGGCCCCTGAGGACAAGAGGTGATATTGAGGGCCTCTGTGAGCACAATAATATTGTACAAAAAATGTTTTGGACTCAAACAAACAAAAGATTCAAGCCCCGCTTAAACTAGTGCATTTCACGATCCTCGTCTACACTTACCCCGGAGTTTTCAAACTAAAACGGGATCTGCAGCGTTATCGAAAGTCTCCGTTTTCGAGGGTCAAAAACACTGGGGTAGTGTTAATGACAGGCGTAACTGTAGCAAAACTTATGCGTTTCACACTAGTGTAAACATAGCCTCAGTTCTGCTCCAATGAAATTGCTTTTAGAACATTTAGAATTGATTTGAGTTGAAGTACACACAAAAAAAATAAAAAGAATCAAAGAACACTGATGCATTTTTAATAAAGTGGAACCTTATAATAAAGAAAAATTCAGTTAAATTCAAAGAAAACTACGAAACAAAGAAAATAATTTTCACTTGAAAACAGTATATTTTGCAAATATTTTACAAGAAAATGTACTATATTTTTGTGACAATAAGTTTTTTCTTTTTTTTTTCCTTTTTTCTCATGACAGTTAAGCACATCCATCCACTCAAATTCTTAATGCGTTCAGATGTTTTATATTTGAGTTTGTCTGTTATTCATTTTAGGGTCAACAATGATTCTGTAATGTAATAGTGAAACCTATCCTCTCTCGATAGATATTTTGTTATTATTATTAAAACTGCCAAAAAAAAAAAAAAATGCAGGAAGTAAAATAAATAAAACTATAATGATGTATAATTACTCCACAATTAAAATAATTAAATAAGAATGAAAAAGTTATGTTAAGTGGTGTTTTATTCTCAAGAACACAGTGACACAAAATATAATTCTACATAATATAAAAAAAGAATCTATATATATATATATATATATATATATATATATATATATATATATATTATATATATTTTTTTTATATTATTATTTTTATATATTAAAAGCATCGTGTGTGCGTGTGTGTGTGTATATATATACACACACACACACACACACACACACGATGCTTTTAAATATAAAAAAAAAATGACCCAGACATGTTTTTGACAGGCTTTGAGACATTCACCCTTAAAAATATTTGATTGGTTTCAACATCTCTCAGCATCTATCTCTTTAATTTTCTCTGCTGTGCTTTTTTTAGCCTTTTTCTCAGACAGACTAAATGTTAAGAAAATAAACAGTCAAGGCGTGTCTGTCTGTACTGACAATCACTATAGATGTGTTTGTTTCTGTTTATGAACTGGTTTCAGCAAACGCAGCCCAAGTGTGAGACTGTTTCAACATTTAACAATCTCCTAGTGTCATGTATCTGTTTGTACACTGCTTTGGTATGTTGAATAGTATATACTGTATGTAAGGACAAATATACTGCCCCCTCACCGTACTGACAGAACAGGCAGCAGAACCGGTGATTCTCCTCTGGGTGAACTCTCTCCCGATCTGGTCCCACTGCTGTGGGAACTGCAGGAAGCTGCTGTCTCTAAAGATGCCATGAACTTCTTACTGGAGGCACTCCCCAGCCGGCTCAACCTCCGTGTGGAGAAGCCCATGCTGAATTCCCCCTCGACACAGCAGCTGTAGAGCTCCACCCGCAGGTCAAAGCCTGGAGGTACGTCAGTGCTAGGAAGACAGGACATGTGGAAAATGACTTTAAAAAAAGAGCTTTATCATTTTATATTAATTACACAGATTTTAAAAATAAAATATTTAAAACGTATACACTACTGTTCAAAAATTTGCGGTTGATTTTTTTAATGTTAATGAAAAATAAAAAAAAACTTTTATGATATATATATATATATATATATATATATATATATATATATATATATATATATATATATATATATATATAATTTAATAAAATACTATATTACATACAATTTTAATATATTATATATAAAATGATATATAATATATTAAGATATAATCAATATTATAATATATAATAAAATATTTTGGTAACACTTTTTTAAATGCCAGTTCTCGCTATTAATTAGTTGCTTATTAGCATGCACATTACTAGTATATTGGGTGTTTATTAGTACTTATTAGGCACTTATTAATGCCTTATTCTGTATGACCATATTTTAGATCCCTTAACCCTACTCCATACCTGAACTTAACAACTGCCTAACTATTAATAAGCAAAAAATTAGGAGTTTGAGGCAAAAGTCATAGTTAATAGTAAATATGTGTTCCCTAAAAATAAAAAAAATAAAAAAATAGTAAAAGTCTTTCCTGTCACTTTTGTTCAATTTAATGCATTCTTGCTTATTAAAAGTATTAGTTTCTTTCAAAAACATATCTTAATGACCCTTTTTGAATGGTATTGTATATTCACCAAAAAATATCAAAATTTTTCATTCTTTTTTTACATTTTTCTCTTTTTTTTACGGTCAGACAACTAAACTAATCACCCACTATAACTAATGAATATGACATGATGAGACATAGACAAAATTTAAAGGCCATTAAAAAAAAAAAAAAAAAAAAAAAGAAAAAGGTCTAAAATGTGTAATAAAGACCATTTTAGAGAGGACCATTTCCATTTTGTCCATTATTTTCAGAGAGATAAAAGAAAGTAAGAGCATCTCACAATATCACTGGTTCAACGAAACAGATGTCTGTGAGCGTCCTGTCCACTATTACGAGATCCGTATCATGAATCTCTGTCCCCACCTGCAGCAAACAGAACACAGCACACTGGTGCAGCTCTAAATAGAGAAAAAAGAGACAGAAAATTAGAAAAATCTATGAAAAAAACGGACTGATTTTGTAGGCATACAGATTTCGCCACCTTGGAATTATAAGGTTCTATCTGCATTATGAGCAGTTTAGTGTTATTAAGCTTCAAAGTTTTTGCCTTCCATATACTTTGTAGATAGAACATTTTTGTTTTCTAAATAAAAAGTCTCAAAATGTTCACAATTAAAAAAAAACAACAACAAAAAAACACCACGTAATGTAAATAATTTGTCACAGACTCAATTTTGACAAAAATGTCAGATAGAACTTTATAATTCCAAGGTGACGATTTGTCGAACTCACCTCCTTTGTTTTTGAAATACTCTGAGTCTTTCCACATGAGAGGAATGCGAATATCTGAGGATAAGTCAAGCAAATAGAAAAATAAAAGCAGTAACAAATCAAAGCAAATAAATAAGATATAGTAATATAGCAAGTTGTTGCATTTGTCTCTGTCTGTGTAACCTTACCTGAAATGGCTATTTTTCCAGTACAAGGTAATCGCTCATCAACAGACCCACCATCAGATGACCTAAAAACATGGAATCAATGGATCAGAGGCTCTTTTTCAGACAAAGTGAGCTGCCTACACAGGCAACATTTTAAGTGCCCTTACAAAAGAACAATTACAACAGTTAGGCATCATAAATATGTTATACTTTCTTTATTCTTTTATGTTTTTTTTAATTTATATTTATTTCTGTATTTTCTTTTTTTTTTCATAATTGCAAGATATAAAGTCAGAATTGCAAGATCACAAAATCACAATTCTGAGAAAGAAAGAAGTCAGAATAGCGAGATCTTAAACTTACGATTACAAGACATAAACGTAAAATTCTGAGAAGAAAAGTCAAAGAAAAGTCGGAATTGTGAGGAAAAATAGTCAAAATTGTGAGATATAAACAGGCTTCCGTAATAATGCCAAACTATATGGAAATCATTTATGAGTCGAAAAAGTTTGGTTTGAGGAGACACTGAGTTGCTATTTATTCTGACTATTCGGTCCAACTTATTAAACTTCCATTCCCCAATCCTGTGAGTTAATGATATACCTCCGTTCTGCTCTCTGCATGGCCTGGGCTTCCTTCATGCGCTGCAGCTGGGTCATGAGGGCCAGTATGCGGCTGTTGGATGTGAGGAGAGTCTTGGAAGCTTCCAGAGCTTGATCTCTCTGAGAACATGCAGCTAAAAGCTTACAGGCCCCTTCTCTGATCCTTACCTCTCTCTCGATCCGTCTCTGAACCTCACAGTCCTGCAGAGAGATGAAGAAAGAGCAGTCATAACCTCAGAAGATACACCCAGAACCATTCACTGACAGTCTGATGCATATAAAAAAAAAAAATAGCTAAAGTTTCAGTCTGGTCCCTGAACCCCAAAAGCATGTATTTTGTTCCATGTATTTAAGTTAATTTAAGATAAATCTTAAGCTCCACAGTGTGCTACAACATTCAGGGTACTTTTGTAAATATGTAAATCCATTTGTATAGATTAGCATGAGACGTTAATTTGGTCACATGCCCAGCTAACACAAATTGACTTGCTTGTGGAATTCAGCAAAAACTAAACTTATCAGTTGCATTTTAATAAATTGACAATTTGTCTAAATAATATTGTTACAGTTAGGGGTCAACTGATTATCAGCCTGGTCGATATTAAGCCATTTATTGGTTATCATTATCTGTCATTTTCAAAACCGATTTGCCAATAAAATAATTTAAAAACATTTAAAGAAAGTTTTTGTCAGAGTCCTTGTTATTCTTAATTTTGACATTTCATTTTTATACAAGACACATATATCGGTTCAAAATAGCGGTTATCGGTCTACTTGATCTGCAATAATCAGTATTGGCTCTGAAAAACACATATCGGTCGACCCCTAGTTACAATTACTGTCTGAATAGCAGTGTTGTATTGTTAACTAAAACTACTAAAAATATTAGACGAAAAAGGTAAACTTATAAAAATAAAAACGAACATTAAAAATAAAATAAAACTGCTAAAAAAATGACAAGCAGATATTAAAATTACTAAAAATTAAACTAAAATTAAAATATTTTAAAATATAAATATAAAAGCTACTTCAAAATATTAATAAATAGGCCTACTACCAAAAAAACACTGCTTAATAGTCGTAATTCTTTCTTTTGATTATTTTAAGATTCATCCCAATGTGCCACAAAATTTGCATTTATACAAACCACAGCCTCACGTCTGGTCACACACAACCAAACAATACACAAAAGCAGAGGAGAGCTCTGAAAACATTCAGCCAGCAAGAGAAACAAAGTTGAACACAAAAAGCTAAACGGCACTAAAACAAAACCCTCTGTTGGTTTTCTATTTCTGAATGCAGGTATGAATGGATAACTCATAAAAATCAAATGAATGAAAGCAATTTACCAATGAAATTCTCAATTTACACTGTCCTCAAGCTGCAGTTGAATATGTGTCAAAGAATCTAACAAAAAGATTAGATAATGTGGATATTAAGAGCTGATATGGACTGTAAAATGATTACGTTTGTGCACAAGTACAATGCAACTGTAATGCAGGATGAAAATAATTGTTCTTTTCACAGAAAATGACCCCAACTCACTTAAATATCTGCAATTGTTACCTTATAGCTGCAAACGTCATGCAATCTGAGTAAAAGTGGATTTTGATTTGGGAACAATGAATCTTTTATGTTTAAATACGAAATTTCTTGACTCAAAGAAAAGTCAAGTTTGATTTATGATGCATGATTTTGCATTTGACAGAACATCAGCCAATTCTTAATTGTGCATTTAAAGAAAGAGTTCATCAATATTGAAAAAAATTTAAAACATTCTGTCTTCATTTGATGCATTGAAAAGACTGGACTAAATAAAACAATTTCTTCTTTTTACTGTATGCTATAGCTTTTAAAAGGGTTGTAAGGGTTGTAATAATGCTTTTTGTCATTTTGGAGGAGCACATCCCTTAATCACATTTATTATATCGACAAGAATCCTCAAACATTTGTGTTTCACAGAATAAAGAAAGCCACACAGGTTTAAAATGACATGAGGGCAAGTAAATGTATGGTGAACTGACCCTATAAATGTTCAATTAAACAAAAGCACTCACTGAAGATTGATCTCGGCACACTTCCAAAGAATAGGACGCATGCAACTGCTCTTAAACTATTAGTCCCAACTAACAGTAGATTAAAGCATGCTGGCACTTGCTCAGTGCCTGTCTGCTCTGATGACAGCGAGCACTGTGTACTTGAAAGTCCCTCAGGGTCCTATCTATGTCTAAGAACAATTTCAAACAGGCTTTTGTCTGATTCTAATACATTAAGATGGCAAATTAGCTAATTCTCATTACTCTAAAATCCTGCCCAGAAAAACTGCCCTAATAAAACTGCAATTGCCTTTGTCTAGTCATCAAAGATGTTAGATGTATTGTCGAGAAAATGAGGCAGAGCAACGTTGTATAGCTCAGAGTGCTCAGTTATTATAGATCATTTGTCTTTTTGTCAGCAAATATCTTTAGAGAAAGAAAAACAGATTCAAATGAGAGAAGTGTTGCTATAAAATAGGTGTGGATAACCTTGCTTAGACAATTCGATCTCTTAACAATTTTAAGAAATCTTTCAGATTGAAACGTGTGAGAGATTACTAAACCATTTTTCAGCATTTAAACTTTAAATGACGTAATGCAGTCTGATCACAACAGGTGACTTCATGCAATAAATTATTACATAACACGACAATAAATCTAAACTAAAGAGCACAATTCAATAGACACTGGACTCAGAGCTTATCAATGGGTTTAAATGGAGTTCGAATGGAACCTTCGGCCATGCATATACATATTATAGCCTAGCCCTACTGTGTGTAAACAATTGTCTGATTTATGTCATTTTTCTTCTCCTGAAGCATTTTACAAGAAACATCTGAGGCAAAGCTGACATATATACATACCATAAGTAAGAACTAACTCCATTCGATGCTGCGGCTGCTTACCTGTGCGGAATCCTCCAGCACGCTCAGGCGGAATCGGCCTCTCTTCACCTCCATCTCCATCGCGGATCCGCGGGCCACAGTTGCTCTGGAAGTTTGGTTTCTGCAGAACATTACTGCTGTATGTATGTTGAAGACCGAAGCGGTTGAGTGTTAAATAAATGAAGCTATCGCATTAAAATCAACATAAATCCCGTCCCAAATGTTTAAATATATATCTTGTAGGCGCGTGTAAAATCCTACTGGACATGCGGCAACAACTACGGATAAATGGGGTGTGTTTTCCCCAGTTCGTTGTATGGGTGGCGCTTGAAGTTTTGAACACTGAAACAGCGCCACTATTACTCCGAGTAAGTGAATATAACGTTTCCGCAGTGTTGCCAACTTAGCAATTTTTTGCTATATTTAGCAACTTTTCAGACTACCCTAGCAACGTTTCTTTCAAAAAGCACCTAGCAACAAATTTAGCTATTTTTAAAAAGTTTTTGGCAACTTTTGTAAAGTGACTCAAATGTTAAAAAAGTATCTTCATCTAAATTACCCAAAAAGAGGAAACCATTGAACAGCTAACCAGCCAAGCAGCACTTCAACCTGGAGAGAGCTATTTCTTAAACATAAATTATTCCTCATATATTCAGACAGATGGACAACTGTTTGAAATTTAAACTTTACACATATTAAAACTGTCATTTTTTATTAAAATATTTACAAAGATGTACAAGTAAAACATTTGCTTGAGAACATTTGCATACAAATATGAAAAGCAAATATGACCAGCATAAAACTGAACAGAGGTTAGGCTTTGTGACTAAAAGCTGAATACAAAAATGCTACAGATAATGTGGAGAAATGCATGGAGACAGCATGGAGCTAAAAACAGAACAGTGCTTATTTAAAATTGAGGTTTGTTTTAAAGCTGCGCATTAAAAAAAAATATACAGAAAAGCCACTTCCAAAAAAAAAAAAAAAAAACACAAAAATGGCATTTTCTGATAATAATAATATAATATTAGCAATTGGTCTAAGAGAACAGACTAAGAGAAATTAACATGTCATAACTATAAATAAAATGCAAAACAACTAAAAAAAATTCAGTTCAAACATGAATCATATTTCAACTACACAAGAGTGCAACTGTATCAAAAACATAAGTAAATTAATACTTATTTATCCTTAAATAAAAATATAATAGCATGAAAAACATCATTATGTCGACTAAGTTACTGAGGTACGTTTTCACTGCATCTCTTCAGTTGTGGTTCTTCTTTGTAAAATGTCCTGGTAAAAACTTCACATATTCACATGTCTATACACCCGCCTGATGTCAAACTATATTTCTGACTGTTTAGTTAATTGTGACTGGTTCGTTATTCCAACCTTTGGCCTTAATCCATGTCTTCTAGTTCATCAACTTCAGTAAAGATGTCACTGAAAAAGTACTTGGAGACACTTGTGGGTTCTTCATCTGAGTTCTGCTGATTGGAGAGAGAGAGATCGAATCCAGTTTTATTAATACAAATATACAAAGTGGCCATAAGTACTGCAATATCTGACTATATGATACCTCGATGACAGACGCAGTGGTGAAAGCAGGTGTCGGTGAGGGCTGCTTTACTCCAGGGTTGGTTGCACTGGTAACAGGACCAGCCGCTATCCGTTTACTCTCAGGACGTGCAGTGTTGACTGCTGGTTTTGGAGGGCCTGGTTTGGCCCCTCGATAAGCTGCTGGGGGTCCTTGTGTACTCTTAGAAGAAATGAAGGACAGGAACCCCTTGGGTCTTCTACCAGGTCTACAGAAGACATCCAAATTAATAAAAATGAATGGTAATGTCAAAATATCCAGAATATATTTTTTCAGGAATAAAATAAAAGCCTATATCAATTCACTGTCCTGCATTGGACATATTTGCTGAATGAAATCCTATATTTGTTTCTTACTAATTTCGGGGTGCTGATTCCAAAAATAGTGCTCCGTTTGCTCCATATGTATACTGTATATAGATATAGCACATCTCACACACACACACATACACACACACACACACACACACACACACACACACACACACATTTAGACAAAATTTAGAGCCACTCACCTTGTAAGCGGCCCACTTGTGGCAATAGGCGTGATTTGACTGACACCTTGCATGTCTGATCCACTTGCTAACTCAACCGTCTCTTTGCCTGAGAGGTCCACTTTTCCCATAATGCCTTCCTGGACAGGCGCTTCAGGGACAGATGAACGAGTATTATCGCTGGTTGCTCCTCTGTCTGAGATTGTTGCTGATCCTGAGTTGTTGGTTGATGAAATGACAGCAGGCACACTTTGCTCTGGAACCGATCTCGTCTCTTGTGATGAAATGGGTAATGAGGTAGTCTGTTTTAAAGAAAGCGCTGCTGTGTCCTTTTTAGCATCAACACCTTGAGCATTTCTCCTTGAAACGGGGATGGGTTTAACTTGCAGCTTTGCTAAACACAGAAGAAAGAGCTCACTGGTAAAACCCATGCTATGTCTTGGAATCTTGCTTTAAAAAAACAGACTACAATTAGAGGAAAGTACATTTTTAATAAATGTAGAATTGATTATTACTGGATTATTTCAACATTGCTAATAAGAAATGTTTCTCGAGCAGCAAATCAGCATATTTGATATCTGAAGGATCGTGTGACACTGAAGCCTGGAATAATGGCTTCTGAAAATATAACACAATATTAATGTTTTTGTAATCAAATAAATGTAGCCTTACTGAGCACAAGGGACTTCTTTAAAAACATTAAAAAAGGTTCTCGATCACAAACTTTTCAACACTCTTTTACCTCTCCTTGTTCTTTCAGGTAGTTTTCTTTTCTTCTCCAAATGTTCCTTGTCATCAGTTCCCTCTGCCACAAGACTGTCCGATCCTTCCACTACTAACACATAAATAAATTGGGTTATAGGTCAGTGCAATGCATGAACAGATGTTACAATCTGTGCCATATATGCTCATTTTTAGAGTTTAATGATGTGCTGCAAATGTTCTCACCGTGATGTTCTGCCTGACTCTCATCTATGGTACTCTAGGAAGGAAATGGCCTCACTATTAGTCACATATCAGCATTTATCAAACATTTATAGTGCTAAAAGTCAAGATGCATGTTCTACCCCCTGAGATGTGGAGGCTGGTGTCTTGCGTTTCAATTCTCCTTTCACTGATTTGTCCACAACCCTCCATTCACTTTTCTCTTCCTCATCCTCAGACACAGGAACTAAAGCATCTGTGATCAGAAGGTGAGATACCTCCCTGCTCTCACTAGCACTGAAATGAAGAGGAATGAAAGGGAGGAAAAAATCAAACACAATAGGTAGAACACGGAAACATTTGCAAATAAGTGAATGGTTTAGATTTAAATGTGCATTTATATGGCTAACAAATTCTCAACCAGGAAAAACAAGGACAAAACTCACAACATCATTCGAATATTTATAAAAAAATTCCAAGTGTTTTACGGCATCAGATAAAGTGTACCTTTGTCCATGAGAATGCGACTCGGGCGCTGCCGCAGGTGGGAGGGGCTCTGTCCAAAAGCCCGCCCCCTCATCTAAGGTGGGTGGGACTTCTGTGAGAGACAGTATAAACACAGGTTCATCAGGCGTGGGCTCAGCAGATACGTCTTCTGATTCACATCCAGAACGATTCACAGTGCCCTCTTCAAAAGCTTCCTCAGGATTGGTTCTATTGTGCTCATCCAGCATGACTACAGTTTTCTGTCTGGACTTGTTTTCAGAAACAACTGGTGGGGGGACATCTTTGATGGTCTAAATAACAGAGACATAACAAGATACTTATTATATGTCCTTATTATAATAATTATATCTGTCGAGGGTTAAAAAAAAAATAATTTAACAGGTATTTTACCTGCGCTGATTCAACGCTCGATGTCACCACCTGTTGAGCTGCGCTTGTGAATACATCAAGTTCTGTGGTAACTACAACACCCTCTTCAGGACTTTCAGTGAAAGTGCTCGTGGAAGACTCAGCAGCAGCCGGCTTTTCATTTAATACTGCAATGAAACATTTGCAAACATAAAAATAAATATTTGCTTTTGTTTTGACATTTCTGCTTGTATTTTTTATTTTAAAAATCATATCACAATCATGAAAATGAGAATGTAAATATATATAAAAATATAAAAACTAAAAATCTATATATGCAAAATATATAGATAATAGATAATCCATAACAGCGGCTCGATTTTTATATCGTCTTACCTGTTGTGGTTGATGTGGTGCTGTGTTGTGTCTGTGTGCGCCTGGACGTCTGAATCAGGTTTGGTTTAGGTTTGGGTCCGCGGTACCTCCTGACAGGTTTAGAGGGCTCATCCGATGTGCTCTGAGACTCACTCACACTGAAACACACAACATACAGACATTTTATTTAGACAAATACACATAAATATCAGTCTCATTATGGAATCTGAACTGTTGCAATTAGAAGCGCTGCTTTTAGATATTCAAGGAACAATTTTAATGTGCAAACGATTCTATCCTTCCTATTTATTGTATTTATTAATACAAATTAATTCAAATAAATTTTAAAAAGATAAAAATAATCACAAAAATGAGAACACTGACCAACAGTATCACTGAAAATAAATGGACAAATCATTTTTAAAAACTGAATAAATGTGCGATATACAACACTTTTAATACCTTTTAGTCAGCTGTGGTTCTAATCTCGCCCCTTCTTGTTCTTTTATATTTTCCCCTGTGATTATATCATCCGTCTTTCTTTTCAAAGATGAGACAGATCGATTATCTTCTTTAGTCACTGTTTCAGGAATGACTTTGGGACTGTCTTCTCTTCTTTCAGATGATAGATCCGGCTGTAGTACCTCAGTGTGGACGGTAGAGGAGTCTGGCAGGTGATCCACAGGGACAGAGTCTTCTTGCATGGGCTGTGTTGCATTTTGATCCTGTTCTGTGGAAGATGGACCCTTAGAGGTCCCAAAAGAACCCATGATTTGCTGCTGTGGAGCACGTCTGGTTCTCAGACCTTGACCAATATTGGGTTTGGGTTTGGAGAATCGACCTCTTTTACTTGGTGGAACCTGTGTCTCATGTTGAATGGGACGAGGTTGATCTTCTTCAGTTGTCTGTGATTTGATAGGTTCCTCCTTCTGGGTGGGGGTTACTTCAGCAGAAGGTTCTGGAATAAGAGCTTCATAGCTTGAAAGTTCAACGTCACCTTTCATCTCTGACTCGCAGCTTACAGAAGAACCGGACATGACGGCTGTTTCTGTGATAACTTCCTCATGGGCGACCTCTTCATGTACAATGCTTGACTGTTCAACAATATCATTTCCACCTGAAAAAGATTTTGATCAATCAATCAAAAGGAAGATTTCAAATTTGATTTGAAGGAAAGTGTTAATCTAGATTGAAGCATATAAGAGGGTTGAAGATATTTCCCACTTGTACAGGGCATTTCTGATGTCTTGATCATCTGAGCTGAGTTCCCGATGGTCAGAAGAGTCTGGGCAGCTTCATTGTTGATCTCTTTACATACTAAAAGAAAGAACAGTAAAGTTTTTGGGTAAAATACTTGCACTGCATGTAGGGTTGGGGGATGTAAGCTAATTTAATTTAAATCACACAATATTCTTATAAGTTTGGATGATAACATAATATACATATTCTTAATGTAAAAGTAAATAAAAATACTGGAAATAATAATAATATATAATTTATAGTAGGAACAACACATTTATTATTGTTTTTATTATTATTATTATTATTATTAGTTAAACAATCATGTAAATTATAATAAATAAATCATATATATTAACAATAAATGAATGAACAATTAAATAAAATGCTTTTATTCAATCAAAAAATTAGACTTCTGTCATTGCATTTTTTGCCCAATTTGTTTTCATAAATGCTTTTTTCATTATTTGAACAATAATTAAAAATTATCATAAATAAATAAAAAAAGTTTAATCCAAACAGAAAACCAGGCTTGTATATGTGCATTTTCGCTTAATTTGATTTCATAATTGTTTATTATTATTATTATTATTATATCAACTATGTACATGGAAATGACATTTTCTTTCTTTCTTTTCTTATACTGTGCTTCTATCTGTGCATTTGTGCCCAATTTGATGCTGGAATATAACTTTTCAATGCATACTGGAGACCTACATATGATAACTAGACATGAATGCATGGTTAATCCATATAATAACAATTCATGTGGCAGTTTTTTTGGTAGCACTTTATTTTACAGTCCTGTTCCTCATGTACATACTATGTACTTATTATAGTAATTACAATAACTAGGTACTAACCCTGAACCTACCCCTAAACCTAACCCTAACCCATGTAGTTACCTTGTATTACCAGAACTTTCTTAGATAAATACACTGTAAGTACACTATAAAGTGCAACCGTTTTTCTTAGTTCATCGGATCTGTTTTTCCATGTTTGCAGGTGGTAGGAAAGCTTAAGAGAGTATCACCTTACCCTCCATGTGGTCTGGGTCAAGGAACTCAATGACGTCCAAAACAAATCAGACACAAATTAGTACCATCTCATCAAACACTACAAAAACATTCCAATTCCAAAGTGAAGAAACTAGATTCAATTTCACTGCAGATGACAACAAGAGCAAAATGTATGTGCATTCATGATGGACACCGCAACATGTATAAATTTACCAATGAGGAAACAGAGGAAGTGTCAGATGTGACAGATGATGTTGGGGAGACTTACAACAAGCAGGTCCAGCTGGTGTTCACAAGGGAAAGGACCGGCAGACACCATGGCCTGCTCACATGACAACTCGGGGCACAAAGCATTCTGGGATGTGCCCAGGATATCAGGCACATTCACAGAAATGTCCAGCTGGGAGCCGATGGCAATGAGTGACAAAAGAGGGAAGGACAACGAAAGGTAGGAGGGTTGTGAGTTTATGATATGACATGCAGAAATTTATGGAAGCCTGTTTCCGCCACTGAATAAAAAAAAAAAAAATAATAATAATAATTATTAAAGATGCATTTAATGCGGTTATTGCTACTTTTTATCTCACAATTCTGACTTTTTGTCATAGCACTGTGAGATATAAACTCGCAATTGTGAGTTATAAAGTTAAATTTTTTTTTTGGGGGTGGGGGGACTGATGTGTTCTCAGAATTGCGAGTTTATATCTCACAATTCTAAGAAAAAAAGTCAAAACTGCGGAAAAAAGTCAGAATTGCTAGATATAAACTCGCAATTGCAAGAAAAAAAGTCTGAATTGCGAGTTTATATCATGCAGTTCTGACTTTCTGAAGTCTGAATTCTGACTTTTATATCTTACAATTATGACTTTTTAACTCGCAATTGTGAGTTTGTATCACACAATTCTGAGAAAAAAAAGTCAGAATTGTGAGATAAAAAGTTGCAATAACGTTTTTTATTTTTTATTCAGTGGCTGAAACGGGCTTCCATAGAAATTAATACAAACAAAATGGCATAACAAAAATGAACATCACTCTTTGAAAACTAACAATAACAACAATTTATGCAAAAAAAAGAAAAACTGAAGTATAAAACTCAAATAAGGCTCAAGCAGGGGAGTTTATGAATGGAACAAACACACTGATGGCAATAATATGTGATGAAGGTGGTCCCACTTGGGTCCTCTATCTTATTATAATACATAAACATACCTCTTCCATGGTTTCTACCACCTCTGAATTAACAGGGGGTACAGGACGTAGACTCATTGGCACAAACGCCTGGTTTTCCTCTTCAGGATTTGAAGGAAAGTCTTCTTGGCTCAGGACAGATTCTTCTACTTCCTCTTCTCCCTCCTCATCATCATCTTCAGTTCCAGAGGCCAGTAAGGTCACCAGCCTAGATTTTCCCCTCCTAGGCATGCCCTGTTTCAATCTGGGACCTGGTTTTAATTTAGCTCTCCGGCCAGGTGCCTTGATGTCCTGACCATGAAATTTGGAAGACACAGGAAGATCAGAGAGCTCTTCCTCATCTTCCTCTTCCTCTGTCACTGCCTGAATTACATGCCGAGAGAGCTTAGGGATCCTTCCTGACCTAATTAAAAGAGAAATAATAATTAGCATGACTACCAAAACTGAAAGAACTAAATAACTGAAACTATTTAAAATAATTTTTAGTAATAGAAATAAAGCTGCAACAAAACAAAATATTTAATGAACAACTTGTTGAACAACTTAAATGAAATAAGAAATCTTGCCTAAGCAACTAACTGAAATAAGTTCAGTTTAAGAAAGAAGTACTAAAACTAACTGTAAATAAAAATACATTAAAAATAGATAGCATTGTTTAAAAAAAACTAATACATTTGACAAAAGCACATACAATTACTAAAACTAAAAAAACTAACAAAAACTCTAAATATAAAATAGAAATGCTCATTCAAAATATTAATAAATACTATAATACTAAATAATAAAAAAAATGCATAGCTGCATTGAGATTCCGGAACATAAATAAAATCGTCTAAATATTCTCACATACCTGGTTGGTTTATTGAATATCTGTTCTTGTACAGCACTCAGGTCAGGTTCTTCCTCTAAATCTTCCAATTCAAGGAGAACTGCAGACTGCTTCTCTTTTATAGCCTAAAAAAAAAGAGTGAATTATACAAATTTTGTCAGATAAAACAGGCTCATCGGTACAAAAATCACACATTAGTGTACTGTACTACTGACTTTGTACAGTAATACACTAACACACATAAAACTAATGCATCAAACAGCTGATAACATCACCTTGGGGGACATGTCCATTTTACACCCTTCCTCGGCTGAGGTCCTGTCCTCTTGGATATTGCCTCTGGGCACAGGGTGCCTGTTCCCCCATCTGCGGCTGAGGTTCGGGATGGCCCTCTGGGGTCGACCTTTGAGCTGAGCCGGTTTAATAGCAGGACTCTTGTATCTGCTAGAGAGAGTTTCATTTTCAGCCCCCCAAAAATGGTCTTATAACATAAATTAAAACTGCAAAAGTAGTGCAGAAATTACATTACTGTTCAAAAGGCTGTGGTTTTGAACTTTCTATTAATCAAAGAATCATAAAAGAAAATTAATCATGGTTTTAATAAAAAAGCAGCACAACTGTGTTCAGCATTGATGATAATAATAATAATACATTTTTCTCAAGCACCATATCAGAGGATTTCTGAAGGATCATGTGTAACTAAGGACTGGAGTAATGCCTGATGAAAATGTAGTTTTGCTATCACATGACTAAATGGCATTATAAAAAATAATTTGACCTTGAGAAAATAGTTTAAAATAATTGTAATAATATTTCATAATATTACCGGTTTACAGTATTTTTGATAAAATAAACGCAACTTTGGTGAGCATGAGAGACATCTCTCAAAGACATTACAATATGATAGTGTGCATGTAAATCCATCTTTAAATTAAATGATGTGAGATATCTGTAATCTTTCAATAATGTATTTGAGTTCATTCTTACCTGCCATCAGAAGTAAGATTTTCACGCTCCTCAGGTTCATCTACTATAGCTACAAAATATTTAAAAAAAAGAAAAAGAGAAATAAAGTGAATTAAAAAATATATATATTATAAAAAAAAAATAAATAAACATATTATATAAAAAAAATAGCTTAGTATCAGATACAAATGTCATTAAAACATAAAATAAATGCAGTAAAGTTTTATGAAGCATAGGCTGTGATTTCCAAATCAGCTGGACTTTTACAGGACAAGTGAATTTTTTATTTTTTTTTCAACTGTTCCATCTTAAAGCATACCCTCTCCATTCGCCCTCTTGATTCTCCTCTCTGGAGTATTTGTCCCTTTTCCTCTGCGTTTCTTTGGAGTGGTATCACTTCCTCCATCATTTGAGAGGTCCTCATTCTCCTTTTCTCCAGACACCACATCATTGTCCGAATCCGTTGAAGAGTCCATTTCCTTTCTTGTAGCCGCTGCATCAGAAAACAGAGTAAGAGCGTATGAGAACTTGTCCAAAAAAAGATGAATCATAAACAGACGGACAGACAAAAAAGTAAAAAAAAAAAAAAACTGACCTCTCACTTTCCTTTGGACTCTCCTATGTGCTTTAGCCAACTTAACAAGCTCTTTGTTTTTGTTTTTCTTATTTTCCTCTTCTTTTAGGATCTGCTCCATTAATTTTTTGAAGAAATCTAAATCCAAACGTCGCTTCTCCTCTGAAAACATACTTCATGGTCAACCAAGTGTCTTAAAATGTAATTTAATAAGGAGCCAATTTCATTCAAGTTAGTTTAAAGAGGTAAAAGGTCACTTACTGAAAGCTTTATCTACTCTCCATGAGTTATTTCTCTCCTCTTTCTTGAACTTGTTCTGGAGGAATAAGAGAACACCAAAGATGATGATATTAAGATGAGCTGGGTTTTTTTTGACACCAAACCAGCATATTGTCTGGAGACTGGAGTAACGGCTGCTGAAAATTCAACTTTGCCATCATAGTAATAAATTACTATATATATAAAAAATATATATATTTTAAATTGTAATAGTATTTCATATTAATTCTTTTTTACTCAGTTTTTAAACAAACAAATACAGCTAAGCTGAGCATAAAACAATTCTTTCTTTCAACATTTAAAAATCATTCAAACGGCAAAGTTTTAAACAATAGTGCAGATGGTGAAATCAACTATTATATCAAGTATGCGAGTGTTCAGATCATGAAATATAATGATCTTGCGACCACCTTAATCTCCATTCGAGCTCGGTGTGGAAAAAGCTGACCAATCATGGAGAAGTCAGTCCCCACCATGCTGATGGCCAGGTAAAACATTTCAGTCTCTGGAATAAAAAAAAAAAAGAGGATCCTGCATAAATTAAGAAGATTAAGATAACATTTCATTTAACATTTCAGATTAAGAAGTGTGTTTTGACTGTCTTCTGACCTCCACTGGACCAGGGTTTGGTGTAGGTGCCTTTCCTAAAGCTGGAGTAGGTGGTGGTAGAGCCACGTTCAAATATAGGATCTCTGTCTTCTGCTGGATTGGGTCCTTTTGTCCTTGACACCTGGACTGTTAAACTACACACACCCACACAACAAAATAAAAATCTGGTCACCTTCACTTGATTTCTCTAGGTTCTGGATTACATTTATCTAAGATCAGCAGTTTACTGACCTCTCCTCGTCTATAATCAGAGAACCATCCTCCGCCACCTTCACCCTGGGCACTAGAAGAGGCTCTTCCTCCTCCAGCTGGGTTTCTTCCATTCTTTCCTCATCTTCTTCATGACCATCATCTTCTACAACCATCTCCTGGACTGATGGAGCAGCTGGAGTCTTAGAAGGCCTGAAGGGAAAAATCATTGTTCTATATCATAACCGAGAAAACACTTTGTTCTATTCATAGTGGCATTAAGGTAACAGACAGAGTGATCAGGCTTACGCTGGTGTAGAAGGGTCATCTAATACTGTGTCTGAAGCTGTCTCCTCCTCTTCTGTGAAAGACCTGTACAGAAAAACAAGTCAGGGTTTGATATAAATCAAGGCATAGAAGATCCTGTCATCAGAGGTTTGTCGTAATCGCTGCACAGCATCACAAATCCAATATCAGCACTTCCATTTACATGCACTTCTAAAACACACAGAGGGATTAAGAATGGTACATACTTCATTGGGTTGGATACAGGGAGGTAATAGATCAGCTCTCTCATGGTCATTTTGGTATGGTCTTTGGGTGCCTTGCGTTCTCTGGTTCCCATTTTGGGTTTCTTCTTGTCTTCCTAGATTTAAGAGTCAATGGAGAGGTCAGGGTACAGCATATTAAAAGCACAGAAATATTTCCCCTATTAAACTGCAATTTAATGAAAATCCTATTTAGCCTGGGACTAAACCTAATCTATACCAAGAATAAGGTTCACATATAAAATATGTATATATAACTCAATATAGTATGTATATTAAATATGTACATACAAGTTACAACATGAGCAAACTTTGCATAACCTGCATAAAACCATTATACAAATATGCAACAAAGCAAAGCTGTGATTACCAATTATTGTTCAACTTCATAAATGTGATTTCATATATTTCTTTAAAATGTACACTACTATTAATTTTTTTTTTTTTTTTTTTTTTTTTTACTTTTTGGAAGCAAAAAAAAACATACTTTTACTAAGCATTAAATTGCTCAAAAATGGCAGTAGTGAATTATACAATATTATTAAATCTTATTTTTCAAATAAATGCTGTTCTAAATTCTGTTAGAATTTTCTATTAATTAAATCCTGGAAAATTCGACCATGGCTTCCACAAAAATATTAAGCAACTGTTTTCAACACTGATAATAATAAGAAATGAAGGATCACTTGACACTGAAGAATATATATAAAATCTTAAAAAAATCATACAAAACAACAGATGAATAAATTACATTTTAAGATATATTAAAACAGAAAACAGATATTTTAAATTGTAAAAATATTTTACAATATTACTGTTATACTGTATATTTGATCAAATATATTAACATAAGAGACTACTGTATGTTCCATTCTTTAAAAAACATGTAAAAGTCTTACCAACCTTAAACTTAACATGCCTTTAGTAGATTTTTATTGTTTATTCTTTAGTTTATGGTTTAAATATTTGGAACTAGTTGCCAGTGTTTGGACCAAAATATAGTTCTTTTAATATTTAAAAAGAAAATAAAAATTAGAACACAACTAAATATTGAGATACAATCAATATTCAGAAACACCTTTTACTTTACACAACAGACAAAGCTCTAATATAAAACACATACACACCTTTTGTTTGTTCATTTCTTTTTTAAGAAGCTTCCGAAGTTTCTGTGCCTGAGCTAACCTGACCATGTCTGCTGGGTCATTCAGAGATTTCAAGGAATTGACCATCTTCGATGGCGACTTAAGTTTCTTAAGTCTTTCTCTTAACAGATCCATCTGGCTTTGGGCTGGAGGTGGCCCAGAATCACTCTCCTGTAGTACAACCACATCTTCCACAGCAGGACGAGACAGAGGGTTTTCATGAACCAAAATGGTTTCAGGTTGGGAAGTTATAAGGGAATGTTGGGACTCCCCTTGCTGGACAGTCAGTTGCACAAGAGTGTCCTCCGATCCCCCATCGTTTTGCGTCTCTGTCTCTTGGTCATTCTGCAGTGGGGCTGCAGGGATGGGCTGAACTTTGGCCTGTCTGCCTCCTCCAGAAGGTCTCCGTCTTCCAGGAAGTCTGGGGTTGTTGACAGGCTCAGATATCTGAAGGGGAGACTCTTCAGTGGGGGTTGAGTTTTCAGGTTCACTGGGTGTTACTGGTTTTACAGGGGACTTGGATGGGGATTTAGGAGTCCTAGAGGAGGCTGGGGAGGCTCGTGGTTTGGCCAGGTTGGGCAGAGCTGTGAAGCGTTTCCTCCTCTGAGGGCCAGAAGTCACAGAGGTGCTTGTTGAATCCTGGGCATCAGAACTTTTAGATGCTGCATCCCTGTTGTGAAGCAAAGCATTACTGATAAAACATGCAAACTCTCTTGCATAAAGTAATATGTAACCTAACAAAAAGAAAATATTGAGAAACAGACCAAAATTTAAGAGAAGTTTACATTAAACTTCAAGCAGCTTTAGCAGTATCCTATGATTCTAAATAATAAATATACAAAACTACTCTTCAATTAAATGTAATTGACGTTTATTATATTGAAGGTGTCAGACTCACTCTCCATGTCTACTAGTCTCCAACTGGTCTTTAGGGCAGCTACCCTGAGACGCTTCCTCATTGGTCGGCTCCAAAGCTGCTATAGGAGAGTCAGTCATCAACTTCTCAGCCGTGACCTGTGACCCCTCAGATGAAGAGGAGCCAGCAGAAGCCTGGGGAGGCTGAACATTATCTACAGATGCATCTCGAGAAGCTGTCTGAGCTCGGCCTGCGGGCTTTACATTGGGCCGAACACTGATTCTTGATCTGCGTATCATGTCTCTCTGTATAGAGGGAAAAGCATATACAGAGGATGAATATATATATATATATATATATATATATATATAGATATATATATATATATATATATATATATATATACACACACACACACACATACTGTACATATGCATGAATAGTTTGGAGGAAAACGCATGCATGCATGCATGCATGCATGCATAAATATATATATATATATATATATATATATATATATATATATAGTATAATACATATATATATATATATATATATATACATGCATGCATGCATATGTATGCATGGATGCTTTTTCCAAAAGGCCATCGTAAGTATACTGTCCTGTAAGCTAAAAGTCCTTCCGCGGGTCTTAAATTAATTTTGACAGTTGAAGGTGGTCAAGAAGTCCCAAATTCGATTAAATGTAACAGACCCATATATGTCTGTTAAATTAATAATAACAAAAAAACAGCAAAATGTGACAACTACTACAGTGACGTTCACAACATTTCAGTTCATTGCATCAACATTTACGTGCTACTTTAAATCGAATTTTCATTTGTCATTCCAAACAAAAAACAAATATTTAACAGACACATACATACAAAACAAAACTAAAACTATACAGTTTGTTTGTTTTTGTTTTTTTATCCGACTGGCTATTGAGAGGGTCCTGTGCCGTTCAACAACGTCCTTTAACCTCATAGGCTGGTCGGTTTAATAGAGCAACGTTGTTTTCTACTACTTCACACTGAGTTTAAAGCCGTGACAATATCAAAAACTTACTTTATTTGGTAATCCAGGGTGATTTTGAAAAAAAAAAAAAAAATTCAGCAGCTCACGTCCTCCATGCTGGCTGTTTGTTACTGGTCATGCGCACTGTGAGGCCCGGAACAGAAGTTTTTCTCCTGACTCGCTGTTCCACCCGGATGATTTTCACAAGAGGACACGTTCCTGTACTTGCTGTTTGCTGTTTACCCGAGACATACACAATTCAAGAGATGATTTTTCCGTATGCGTAATCTTAGAGGAAAAAAATCGTTTAAAAATGGATCTGGTGATCACAAATGGTCCAAGGTGATCACATTCTGCTTTAGATTAAATAGATACACGGTTAAGACTCTTGTACTGCAGTTTGAATTGTTGTTACTGTTGCGTTAAGTCCTTGTGAATTACATTAGTCTTTACAGGGCTGATGAATGTGATAGCAGTGCTTTGCCTGTCAAATATTTTAATTGTAAGTTTATTGTAAAGCAATTGTTGATATTGTGATATTTCTTTATATTAAGGGATAAGTCTATTGTTTAGATGTATTTACATTTAATGAAACTTTTTTCTCTATAATAACAATAAATATGAGATTACAGTAAAAAGAGTCATACTGTGATAAATAGTTGAAATTTAAAATAGTTGTTTTCTATTTGAATATATTTTAAAATGTAATTTATTCCTGTTATGTAAAGCTGAATTTTCAGCATCATTAACGTTACTCCAGTCTTCAGTGTCATATGATCCTTCAGAAATCATTACAATATGCTGATTTGCTGCTCTAGAAATATTTCTTATTATTATCAATGCTGAAAAAATAAAGCATTTATTCGAGACAGAACAAAACCCCAATTAAATAAATTGTTTAACAGAAAGCATTTATTTGAGACAGAACATTTTTCCAATGTTATAAATGTCTTTAATATTAGTTTTGATCAATTTAATGCATCCTGGCTGAATAAATGCATTAATCTCTTTAAAAGAAAATCTCACTGACCTTCAACTTTTGACTGGAAGTGTAAATGAATATGTATACGTGTGTGTATTGAGTGTTATAGTGAATGGTATTTGAATCTGAGATTTTCTGAATAGACATATGCAGATTCTTCTAAAAGACTTGAACTCCGTTTTCGGTCGAAGGATCCGTTTTGCTATCCTGCTTATGGGAACCATTAAAGAAGTTCATCTACTAGTGTTTTTTTTTTTTTTTAAGAATAATTTTATGAATTTTATTACTATTTTTCAATTTCGGTGTAGGATTGAAACAATCTTTACTCGGAAATTGCTGGTAAATTTCACAAATGATTACAAAGAAACAGTAACGCCATGAATTAAACATGATATAATTCGTTTTTTTTGTCAAATGTGCAAATATATATATATATATATATATATATATATATTATATATATATATATATACATATATATATATATATATATATATATATAATAATAATTATTATTTTTATTTATTTATTTTTTTTAATGGTGCATGGATACAGTTTTTTTTTTTTTTTTTTTTTTTTTGTAACTCAAGTATTGATAAATATTGAAATGGGGTCTTAAAGGGATAATTCTGGAGAGAAAAAAAAGTCAATCAGGTTTGGAACGTTACATAAGGGTTTAAGTTTTTTGACTTCCAGTACCTGGCGACTCATAACGATGCAGATGGAAACCAGATGTCTTTGTATGACAAGATCATTTTGCGCAAACCAGAGAAGAAAGAATTCTACGACAGTCCTGTGCCTCTTTTCCTTCCTCCTCCCATTTTTTCTCATCTGGATACTGCTGTGTGTTATTACTATTGTCTAGATGTATTGCACAGGTAAGATGGAGAAGGACCTGAATTCTCACGAACTGACTAGCTGCTACTGCAAATGATTCAGAAAGAACTTCTGTGCTGAGTTCAGCTGTATGTGTGTTTTGGTGGTTTGATTTGTTGATTACATTTGTTGGCTTCCCACTTAACAGCAGGGAGACTGCAGTGCAGCCTGTTCTTCTAAAAGATCATCTTAGTGCCCCAAATCGAGCTCGTCGGCCGAACAATGCCATTTTTGTCAACTTTGATGACAAAACTATACCAACTGAACCTTTAGAAGCTGCTGTGATGAGCTCGAAGAAGATTTGCGTCCATCCAAATGATGTAAAGGCAGAGCAGCAACTCAGACAGGTTAGTATAATGGACATACATGTTTTTCATGTGTTAAATCAACCATCTGTGAGAGAGCACAACATTACAGCATTTGATTTGAAGCCAAAAAAGTAAATATTTTTAATGAGGGACTAAACTAAAAAAACCAACAGCACTGTCAGCACTGATTTCAAGCAACTGACTATATATGTATAAAATTTACTATATATTTTAGGCAAGATTATCAGATATACACTACTGTTCAAAAATGTAGGGGTCATTAAGATTATTTTTTTATACTTTTATTCAGCAAGTGCACACTGAATTCATCAAAAGTGACAGTAAATACATTTATAATATTACAGTACAAAAGATTTCTATTTCAAATAAACACTGTTCTTTTGAACGTTCTATTAATTAAAGAATCCTGAAAAGCTGCATAACAGAATGATTTCTATTTTTAAGGATCATGTGACACTGTAAACTAGCGTAGTGACTGCTGAAAATTATTCAGCTTTACCATCACACGAACAAATGACATTTTTAGTATATTGTAATAATATTTCACAATATTTACAGTATTTTTGATCAAATAAATACAGTGTTTTGGAGAGCATAAGAGACTTGTTTTTAAAAAAAGAAGCTGTAAAATATCAGCTTGAGCAACTATTGGACAAACATGGTGGAATGTTATGGGAAAATGTCCTTATCTTATCCTAATCCCACCTGTGTTCCAAAGCTATTTCATTCTGAAATACTGATTCATTTGATTTCGCCTCCGCAGCTTTTCGAGAGAAGGCATATATGGTCTCGCAATGCAGTCAAGGCCAACATTAACATTCACCCTGAGAAAATGAAACACCTCTTCCCATATGTAGCGTACTACATGGTGAGTTGATGAAAATTTTAATAAACTTAAATATGATGTGTTAAAATACCATCTCCTATCACAGCTTATTGCACAGAAAGCCATACGTGGTGCAAACACTCATATATGGCACTATCAACTTTTCTCGTTTGTTAGTATGACCTGTTGCACCATTTCTAGGCTTAAATTACCTTCTTCAAGTCCTTCAAGGACAAAAATGTTCATGTCAATACAGATATTTTACAATCAAAAAATTCTTCGTTTTCAGGAATGTAAATCATTTTTTTCCATCATCAGTCCTGATCATAACTACCAAAAAATGTATTCATTTTCATGATTTTAATCCTTTAAATAGCAGTTTGTTTACATAATGCCACTGTTGTTTTTTTATGATTGTTTTTACTCTCCATTTACTAAATACTAAGCAGATTTATTTATTAATTTTTTCCTTTTTTAGTATTATTACAGTCTGATATACATACCAATACACCCACACAATTATAATTACATCATTTCAATTCAGTTGGCCTTTTTTCAGCAGAAGCAGAAAACCCGCTCCATAGGCTAAAACTAAGGAAATAGTGCCATCAAGTGAAAAATAGTAAAAAATTTAAAAAGACTTCATCTTATTTACTGACTTCTAAAAGTAGAAATCTTAAAAACAAAATTTTCGTCACCATTAGATCTGGGCAAACCTATTCCTACCTGTTCTCTGAGCCCTCCCGCATGCCTGTCTTCCCAGTCTGGATGGGTGCCGATCACTCTGATGACCTTTAGTTTGTGTTTCAGCACTCCTCTGGGCTACTTTCCTCACCATCATGACGTCGCCAGATACATGATTTCCTACTGGACCAATTTTGCTCAAATATAGAGATTATAATACTTCATCCTATTCCACGTGAATGTGTAGGAACAACTATAATAATGACAATATAAATAAGAGTGTTATGTTACTTGGCCTGTTTATTTTTGTGCAATTCCAGTTGGTGCCATTTTAGCACTGAGATCTATTTTTTATTTTCTGTGTTCATTTTAATTTCAGTTAATCTTTTAAAATGATCTTTTTATCATTTTTATTTTTATTCCTGTTTTAGTTTTGGTTGTTTTAGTACATCAAGTTAAACTGAATGAAAATGAAAAATGCTTTGACAACTACCTACAATATATATATATACACACACACACACACACACACACACACACACACACACACACACACACATATATATATATATAGACTATATATATAAATAATATTATATTTCAGTTAAAGGAATAGTTTACCCAAAAATGAAAATGTACTTATGCTCAGGCCATTCAAGATGTAGATGAGTTTGTTTCTTCATCGGTACAGATTTGGAGAAATGAAGCATTACATCACTTGCTCACCAATGGATCCTCAGCAGTGAATGGGTGCCGTCAGAATGAGAGCCCAAACAGCTGATAAAAACATCACAGGTATCCAAAAGTAATCCAGATGACTCCAGTTCATCAGTTAATGTCTTATGAAGTGAAAAGCTGCATGAAACAATTTCATCAAGACGTTTTTAACTTCAAAACTGAAAAAGTCATCTTGTCTGAATCATGAAAGAAATACGCCAAAAAAAAATAAAACGGTTATAAACAAATATGTTGATTGATTTTAATGTGAGAGGACACTGGATAAAAGCGTTATAGATTACTGACTGGTGTGATGGCCAGAAGGATCCATTGGTAACCAAAGAATCGTAAACGACTAGAGAATCGTGTAGCCATTTAGCAATGAGTATGATGCTAAGATTCATGCAATAGACAAAATATAAGATGATCAAAAGAAGCTGTCATATTTTCTGTATTAACTTGCCATTAAATTAAAAGAATGCAATGCTGTTTTGTGTTTTTGAGAAAGTTTGCTGAAGATAACATTTTCTTATCAGTTAAAATAATTTCTATGATTCTTAAAAGCTCAGATAACTCAAATACATTGATACAGTTATCTAGCAATATTGTGGATAAATGTGGAGACTTTGGCATTGCCACATAACCCTAAACAATACAAGGGGCCCTGAACAAACTGCCCCAGGTGCTTTTGGTCCCCTTAAAGATTGAATTTAGTCAGGACCTCACTGGAACAAAACATGGACATAGAATATATGTAATATATCTAAAGACAGCAATATGAGCTGATATTGAACATCTAAAGTAAATAATGGAGGTAAACCCTAAAAAAAAGTGACAAATGCATATTGTATGTGCTAGTGGACACATGATTAACCTTCATGACCCTTGGCAGAGTTTCCTGCTAGCATGTCAAAAAAAAGAAGAATAACAAAACATAATATAATAACTAAAAAGTCTTCAATGTAATAAAAAAAAATATTAGATATATATTTAATGAAAAATTATATAATGATCAAATATCAAAGGAATTGTTCACCCAAAAATGAAAATGTACTCATACACAGGCCATCCAAGATGAGATGATTTGGATAAATTTAACATTACATCATGCTTGCCAGTGGATCCTCTGCAGTGAATGGGTGCCGTCAGAATGAGGCCAGATGGAATTTTGGTGTAATTTCGTTTTTTACAAAATTATTCTAATAAATTATATAAAGGTCTTGTTTATGGATTATGATTCTGGTTTATCGGAGATTGGCAAAGCAATTAAGATTCTTACTCTACTTTTCACATAAAGTGTTGATAACACCAAATATTAGACTTGTTTTCCACAGACATAAAGTGTATTTTAAATTATTCTTTAAATTTTATTAAGAACAACACCAATGCTGTGAAGAAATCTGTTATTAAAAAGATAAATGATGCATTTGTTTACAACATTGTTTCTGTAATGGAAAATGTGTGTCGTTGAGATTAGGAATAATGTCTAATGAATACCACACGAATTTTCCATGAGAGTTTAACACAGCTGCACATATGCTGTCCAGCAATTACAGGAACTGTGTACTTTAAAGATACGGTTTTGGCACACCTTGAAAACAAGATATGATTTGGCCTGTTTATAAAAGCAACAGAACTCCCTTCAATGCCACACTTGCAGCAACTGTCTGATGACGATGGCGATGCTGGGAGTTTTCATCTCTGTCGCCCTCATTCTGGGCACAGCAAATGCAGCTTCTGTGAGTCTTCTGTATGTTTAATATAAGTTATTATTAAGTATTATATTACTAAATAACTCTATCACTTAAAATTATATATATTTTAACTTATAACACAAGGTCCCTAAGGAGATGATAATGAGGAAAAATTATCAAATGGAAGGAAAAATGATTTTGCATTCTTTTGAGAAACTTTACCTTCACTTGCAAATCTTTTCATACAATTTAGCTGACACATGCCTAAAATGCTAATTATGCTATACTGCAATTTCTACCAAAATTGCACTTCAGTTGGGAGCTGTGTACACCGAGGGAGGGATGGTACAGGGAGAGAACCATAACGTTGGACTCTTCCGCTATATGGACGTGTTCAAGGGAATCCCCTTCGCCGCCCCACCTGGCAGATTAGAGAAGCCCGTTCCTCACCCAGGCTGGAGCGGTGAGTATGCCTGTCTCTTGTGAAAGTATGTTTAGATGTTTTCAGGCACAGCTACGGTCTAAAATATGTGAGTGTACTGACAGTGAACTTCTGCTGACTCTACCTGCACAGGTGTTCTGAAAGCCACTGACTACAGAAAGAGGTGCATGCAGCTCAATCTTCTCGCTACTGATGTCGTGGGCAGTGAGGACTGTCTCTACCTGAACATCTGGATCCCTCAGGGCAGAAGTGGTAATGCAAACTTTTTCTAATTCACAAGGCAAAACAAAAAAAAGTATGTTAAAGGGATAATTCACTCAAAAATTACAGTTTTGTCATCATGTACTCGCCCTTATGTCATTCCAAACTTCTGAGGAACGCAAAAGAACATTTTTGTCCATATACTTAAAGTCAATTAGGTCCAGTGTTTTTTTGACAGTGTTTGATTTTGTAGTTTGATGGGTGAACTAGCCCTTTAAGGATAATTTATTTACAAATATTGTGTCAAAATGAATATTGTGACACCTTCTCCTTTGCAGTGTCTACCGGTCTGCCTGTTATGGTGTTCATCTATGGTGGTGGCTTCCTGCTTGGTGGTGGTCAGGGTGCAAACTTCTTGAACAACTACCTGTATGATGGACAGGAGATCGCAGACAGAGGAAATGTCATCGTGGTGACATTCAACTACCGTGTTGGATCCCTCGGATTCCTCAGCAGCGGAGATGCTGATGCACCTGGTAAGAAATTGTGTAAAGATTTCATTTGAATAAAATTGCTAAATAATTCAGGTGAAAGCATTTAAATAAAACTTTTCTTCATCATATTTTTGGTGTGCAAAACTCTCACAAATTTATTGCATTCCCTTAAGAAACTTGAAATACACTTTTTCCTCCCACCTCAAAATATTTCCATCACACAAGTATTGCAAGAAAATGCAAAAGCATTGCAATATAACTTCCCTTCTCATTTTTTTTCCATAACCATGTTGCAACAAAATATATTTTAAGAACATTTTGCTAATATTTCCATTATAAAAATGTTATTTATGTAATACAATATAAGATCGTTATTTTTAGAAATATCATACAACCAAGGTATTTTTTCATTAATTTATGCAGTTCTGTTGTGCTGCAACTTGCTTGACAATAAAAATGCAATCCTTTGTTGTAAATTAATTTCATTTGCTTACATTTTAAAAGAATGCTCAAACTGTTAAAGTTTTATTAATTCATTTCATTAGATGCCATTTTTTTTTTTTATAAAAATTTGTATTAAATCATAAAACACAAAATTTAGGGGGAAAATGGATTTAATAGGTTCCTAATTAAAAGATATCTTACTCTGTGGCGTTTAATTGTGAACAAACACAGTTATGTTTACATTTAATTCTCAAGGTCTAACAAACATATGGAAAGTACTTCCTTCCCCATTAATGGTTAAAGAATATTGTGGTATTATTTTTGGTCATATCGCCCAGCCCTATACATGATTAAAGACCAGATAACATTGAATAAATGTTCTATTAACGTTACTAGAAAATTTTTTTTACTTAGAGAAACCTTGCCATAATGTTCCTGTTAGCTCCATTCAAACTTTTGGACCACACTGTATACATGTATGGATGGATGTATTGACTGTAATATTTAAACGATGACCTGAACATGTACTGTTCAATAGGAAACTATGGCCTGTGGGATCAGCACGCCGCTATCTCCTGGGTACACAGAAACATCAGGAATTTTGGTGGCAATCCAGACAACATTACAATCTTTGGGGAGTCAGCAGGGGGAGCCAGTGTGAACTTCCAGGTGCTGCATAAAACAACAACAAACACTGGTTTATTTTTTTTATTTTTTTTTTTTATTTTTTTTTGGCTTGAATGCTTATGTATTACATTTTAATTACTGAGTCTTTAACATTTTCAGTCTAAATCTAATGGCAACAGGTTTGCAAACGTGTTTGATTTATTAGTGTGAAAGCCATGAGAGGTTCTCAGTCATATAGCTTCAAATTCCTGTGTGTATCTCATCCTGCACAGATTCTTTCTCCTAAAAACAAGGGCCTGATCCGCAGAGCTATCTCACAGAGTGGTGTTGCTCTCTGTCCCTGGGCTGTCAACAGAAATCCACGACAGTATGCTGAGGAGGTGAGCTTCACTTTTACTCATTATAAAACAGACTTGGTACATTGCGTACATTACTAGCATTTGATATACAGAGGTCATAAAATCCTATGGGTTTATTTACTCTCATTCCCAGCCTTTTACGAAAAACTTTAGTGTACAATTGCTAGTGTTTACTTAGTGAAGTCTGTTCGATTTCACATACAGACTGACATCTCAATGTTTTTGGTCAGTTAATAATTAATGTAGAGATATCACAACTTGGTTTAGTTCAACAACAATTAAAAATACAATTATTTCTTTAAAACTATATGAGTATATATTTTTTTGTGCACCTTTAGATTGCAAGGAAGGTAGGATGCCCCACTGATAGTGGGATGGTGGCTTGTCTGAGGAGGACAGATCCAAAGACTGTAACCCTCGCTGGGAATGTGAACTTCAGTGCATCTGCTTCTCGTAAGAAAATTATGTATTTTTAGCCCTTTACATGCTTTTTAAAGCAATTGAAAATGAATTTACTCACTCTCACACTCCAAACCTGCATGACTTGTTGCTTTTTCCATGCAATTACAAAGAATGGGGAAGCCAACATTTTGACTTAACAAGTCAGTGAAGAAGGTCACCTGCGGGTGAATAAATGATGACAGAATTTCATTTACAATAATAGAAATACAATGCATGCTAAAACCATAGTAAATGCAATGCAAAATCAAAATATCAAATCTGACCATCTTTTTCAGATCCCATTGTACACAATCTGGCTCTCTCCCCTGTCATCGATGGTGACTTCCTCCCCGACGAGCCTGAAACCCTTTTCGGGAATGCTGCTGACATTGACTACATCGCTGGAGTCAACGACATGGATGGCCACATCTTTGCCACCCTTGACATCCCCTCTATCAACAACGCACTGGTGTCCACCCCTGTGTAAGTGTGCTACTGTACATTAAACAGTCACCTGGCATCATTCTGAGGTTTTTTAAAGACCCCATAAAATCAGAAACAGAGTTTCATGTCTGCTAGCTTTATAGCATTTATATGCTAGTGTACTATTAAAATGAAAAGTTTTAGCAGACCTATACAGAAATTTTTTTCTGGCCACAATGTATTTACACACAATATATATTTTTAAACATATGCTTAATGTCTGTAAACAGTGTAAACAGCTTTCTTTTTAATACCAAGCTTTTGAATGGTATTGGATGTATGAAAATATATGTTGTACTGCATTGGCATATACACATATAAAAATTTAAATTTTTGTCTTCAGGAAAAACAGTATATATTCTGTGCAGAAAACACCCGTCAGATCATTTCATGGGGCCTTTAATGGTCCAAACTTGAAAAAGAAAAAGAAAAGAAAAACATGATTTCCAAAAAACTGCTATTGATTTCTAACAGGGAGGAGGTCAGGGCTCTCTCAGTTGCCCTGTCTAAATCTAGAGGACCAGATGCAGGTATCACAACTTATGAGGAGTACACAGTCAATTGGGGTAGCAAACCTAGTGATAAGGTTGTTAAGAAAACGATTGTTGACATGGAGACGGACTACATCTTCCTGGTGCCAACCCAAGCAGCCCTGTACCTCCATTCTGACCACGCTAAGTAAGACTTCGTCTTCTTATTTACTGATCTCGAAAAGGAAACTGAATAGTAGAAACCTTAAAAACAACCTTTTCTTCCCCATTAGATCTGGACGAACCTATTCCTACCTGTTCTCTGAGCCCTCTCGCATGCCTGTCTTCCCAGTCTGGATGGGTGCCGATCACGCTGATGACCTTCAGTATGTGTTTGGGAAGCCTTTGAGCACTCCTCTGGGCTACTTTCCTCGCCATCGTGACGTCGCCAGATACATGATTTCCTACTGGACCAATTTTGCTCAAACTGGGTATAAAAATGTTATACACTACTACAATATTAAAATGCTTTACCTGGTGCCAGTCAGTTATTTTAGTATTGATATACTATTATAATTTTTTTTTTTTTTTTTAATTTTCCATTTTCATTGTCTGTCTTTCTTACTCCCTCACAGTGACCCTAACAAAGGTGAGTCCAGTGTTCCTGTAACCTGGCCTGAATTTGCCAGCAGTGGCCATCAGTACATAGATATCAACAACAAGATGAACAGGGACAGCGTCAAGCAGATGTTGAGAACCCGCTTGGTTTACTACTGGACTACCGTCTTTGCCAGCTTTCCTGCCGTCCAGAAGAGCTGAGCACTTCCAACCCAACTACAGAATTGTGTAGCAATTTAGCAATGAAAATGATGCTAAGATTCATGCAATAAACAAAATATAGGATGATCAAAAGAAGCTGTCATATTTTCTGTATTAACTTGCTATTACATTAAAATAATGCAATGCTGTTTTGTGCTCCAATAAGCTGAGAGAAAGTTTACTAAAGATAACATTTTCTTATCAGTTAACATAATTTCTATGAGTCTTATAAACTCAGATAACTCCAATACATTAATACAGTTATCTAGCAATATTGTGGATAAATGTGGAGATTTTGGCATGGCCACATAACCCTAAACAATACAAGGGGCCCTGAATAAACTGCTCCAGGTGCTTTTGGTCCCCTTAAAGATTGAATTTACTCAGGACCTCACTGGAACAAAACATGGACATAGAATATATATAATACATCTAAGGACAGCATTTTGAGCTGATTTTGAACATCTAAAGTAAATAATGGAGCTGTAAACCCTAAAAAAAGGTACAAATGCTTATGTGTTGGTGTATTACTGTGTGTATTATTAACCTTCATGACCCCTGGCATAGTTGGATTGAGGCACATGAACCAGGATCACGAGACTCAGACGGTCTCTATAAAGCAGGAGTGCTGAAAGTTAAAGTCCATTTCTGATTTTATTGTTTGTATTGTCATGTTGCAGTGTTTTACTTAAAAAAATATTTGTATTTTTGTTATTTTATATGCTCTGTTGGTGGTTGGTGGGATAGCATCACCCAGAGGGATTTTTTTTTATGTAAAGATAACATTGTGTTTAATGGGAAAACCAGTTTATGGACATTTTACACACATCAAGTCAAGTCTTCCACATGTACAGTACATACATACAGAGAATCGAAATTGCGTTACTCTCAGACCCTTGGTGCATACAGATAACACTAACAGTAGAACATTAAATACAGATAATAAAATATAAATTACAACTATACAAATATACACATATTGCATAAAGTAAAATGGTATATCAAATCATTTTGTTATATCTTTTATAACATAGTTGAGAATCATCCTTATACAAAGTTTGGTATAATTCCCGAAACTTAAAAATCGATTGGTAAATTTTTAAAAATCATTTTAGCCTTTTCATGTCTAATCATGGCCTTTTGTTTCTTTTTCTTCTTCTTCTTTTTTTTTATTTTTTATTTTTTTTTTTTTTTTTAGAAAAACTGAATCCTTGTGTCCTCTACAGAGGACATAGCATAACATATGAATAAAATACAATTTAAAAAAATATATATATATATTTTTCCATTTTTTTTCTTATGCTCTAAAGTTAAACAGTGCAATTACATGAAAAAAAATACTAAATTCACAAAGCTTTATTAGAATATATATACTGCATATAAACTGATTATCCAAATAAAAATTCTCCAATGCACTTTGCTCATGAAGTAAAAGCGCGAGTACAGTGTCGCACTGTACATTTATGGCTCTGAAATCTCACCTGCGTGTGGGCGTGGCCTCGTGAATGTCAATCACGCGCTGCGTCACGTATCCACGGCTCTCCTGAACGCTACGGACATATGCTGTGTGTGACCCCTAGAAAAAAAGCATAGCATGCATAAACAAACACTACAGCTTTCTGTCTGCATAGAAACTAAAATGACAACGAGGTCTTATCGAGAGCACTGACTGTCATAGTGTATGTGACATCGCAGGTGTCATGGAGAATTCACGGGCTTCACTGATGTTCAAGGCGGTCGCGGTGGCAGCGATCGGTCTCACCGCCACGTTCGTCATGCTCGTCCAAGATCCAGACACGTTGTTCGGAGGGGGATACCCAGAACTGTGGCGGAGAACCGGTCTGGCAGGAGCCCCTACGCGGGCTGCAGCCTGCATATTCGCAGGCGTGTTCCTCTTAGCGATGGGCTGGTTGTACAGACTGTTATTCGCTCCTCTGGAGCTGCTCCGCGGTGTGGATGAGGTGGGGTACATCGCAGAGGACGGGCGCTCTCGTGCCCAGGCTGCCAACGAAGTGCGGCGGCGACGGAAGACCGGAGAATTACCGCCCGTTTATCCAAACGGCTGGTACCGGGTTTTAGACTCTCACATGCTGGAGAGAGGAGATGTGAAGAGTGTGACAGTGCTGGGTAAGTAACAACCTCCAAAAACAGTTAATAAAACTGCGCAGGTGAAGTAAAATCACGTCACTGGAAATGTCCCACAGTTTTATTCCTCATTTTTGCAGCAGTTGAATTGTCATGGGATCCCTCACTGATCAAATTATAACACAGAAATTATATAAAACACATTATAAAATCAGAACGCGGGGTAGAACATTATAAAACCACGCGGGACGCGTAAATGTTGGTTGACGTATCGTATGTATGATGCGTCACAGAGCGCAGTGGAACGGAGCGGTCTCGAGACGCGTTTTTACAGGTCGAATCTAGTAGAAGGAACGCAAGTGTATTCCTGTGTGAACATCCCCTACGTTGCGCTCCATTTACATTTTTGGAACGCAGAACTGAATGCCTCCCCAAATTTATTAATGAATTAAAGACCGCCAGTGGTTCCCTTTGAGACTCGGCACGTTTTCAGCCGTGTGTCTGTGCTGCGCAGATGCAGACTGAAATAGCTCTCCATTGACTGTTTTGGAGCCAGATGGGTTTTCAGGTCCCTTCAAGAGCAGGAACAGTCGTTTACAACCCGACATTTCTGGCTCGGGATCAATAATGCAGCTGTTTTGCCGCATATTTTATCCCTATGTCTGTTACTGCACAAAGAGCTTATGGCCTATTTGATTACACACATAATGATGAACTGTAGATCTTGCATGCACTGCAAGTTACTTAGTCCATAAATACTTAATTTCTGGGCTTTTAAAGCGGTGTGACATCCCTATGCATCATCTAAAATAACAAGAATAATTCTTGTACGCTGCTGGACTATTTAAATGAGCTGTTAAAACGAGAAAAAGTAATTACAAAGCTGAACACTTGGAGAAATTGTGACCAGCTCAGGACCTAAAATATGTCCTTTATGCATGTAAATATCAACCTAAAAAAAGGAGCTGCTGATGTATGCAATCAGAAGGTATTTTTTATTTTATTTTTTGGTCAATTGATTTATGCCACAACCTATGCTAACAGAATTTATACCAAAATTAATGGAGAACAGCCTGAACTGAATTGGGTGATTTTCTTTTTTTTCTTTTTTTTTTACAGACAATTATGTATGTTGCTGCACTAGATATGCAGCTATATTAATATCTTGGATCAGTTTCTGATGCAAAATCAGCAAAGTTTTTGAGAACCTTCTAAGAGATGCTCGAGGCTCTTATTGATTTCAAACAGGGTTGCAGAAGAAGTGTCTGTGAAAATATAATCATTCTTCATCATTTTTATTTGTGCATCACTCTGACAGACTATACCCTGATCAGGATCAAGCATTTGTGTACATGCAGCCCTGTCATTGCGAAGTCTTTGTCTTTTGTTACTGGCGTTTTGTTATGGTTAAGTGCCTGTTGCTTAGCTGAGTTGCTGTGGGATGCCCTATCATGTTGCAAAGACCTTTGGGTTTTCGATGAAAACCAAACAAATCACCTTTGTAGTTTTGTTTGTGGGATACAAAGAAACACTGTTGTGCTTTTGCACCCTGGAGACTGTTGAACCTGTGATGCCCTTTTCTACCCCTTTTTTTGACTTTGAGAAATGCTGGATCACTGTCACTACCAAAGAACCAAAATAACGGATACTGTACATGAAATTATTACATTAAAGTGTTGATTCAGCCTAAATTCGGTTAACTAATACTCGTTAGAATACTTACTAGAAATCATTATGTTTTAAAATTTTGTAGTGTACTTCAAAATCTTAATCTCTTAAATATATTTTTTAAAGACTGTACTTGCAAATAATATTAATAACATAAATGGCCACTTCAGTGCACTTAAAAAGAGTTCTCTTTCACGACTGAGCACACTTTATAATAATTAAAAAAAAAAAATCTTTAAAGTATATTTTAAATCATGTTTTAATAACATATGTAAAGTAGTTGATTATAATTAATAAAATAACTGTAGTGTTATTTGATATTACATTTAAAATTAATATATTTAAATGTACTAAACTGCAACTTCATTTAAATGATACAGTTGCATGTCCCCATTGACTTCCATAGTATAAAACAAACGGGGGGAAAAAATTACTAGGGAGGTCAATGGGGATCAGAAACTGTCTGGTTACCCACATTCTTTGAAATATTTTATTTTATGTTCAACAGAAGAAAGAAACTCATACAGGTTTGGAACAATATTCATTTTTGGGTGAACTATCCTACTTCAGTTGGTCAAAAAGACTCTTAAATTAAACTATTTGCATTTAATGTATATTTAAAACACAATTCATTTTCAAAAGAATGCTTCCATATATGTTTTTTGTATTTTTATTTTTTTTTAAAGAAGGTTACTGTAAGTGCACAAGATGACCTATGTTTGCCAACTGTTCAAGACATCTGCTAGGTTAGATGCCATCTAGACACTTCTCTGTCACAAACCCACAGACTAAAAAGCAGCATCTTTAAGCAGTGAGATGGCTAAATGGAGTTTCCTTTAGTGATCTCAAAGGGCACAGCATTTAATTGCATGCAGTTACTGCTACAGCATATTGATGTGTGCTTCATAAAACCTTAGTTAAATGGGCTATCGGCTAGATGCCTCATAGGAATCATATCAGATAACAGACATGATACCTGATATGCATATGCAGCTTAAACACACTCCTCTATTTCTCTATTTATACATCATTTGAAATGAACTGTATATGACCACTTCAAGGTTATTGATGTTTGTACTTGCTGTGTAGAATGAATGACAGAGTATTTTCATAGATACTATTAACATTAGTTACTGCCATAATGTATGTTGAATTCCACTACCTTTTTCTTTGTGCGAATTTGTCATTTGAGTCTAGTAGCTTTTTTTTTTTCAGGAGCACTGCACTGCAGGCAAATAAAACCCCTCAGGTCAGCATAAGAGAAAGGGAGTTTTTGGGTCCTGTAGCTGTATAGACCCAAGGAGAGAGAGAGAGAGAATGAATGTGCAAATCAGGATTTTACAGTATTGCAACGCCTATTCCTGGTTAAATAATATAATAAGCCTAATTATTAGTTGACATACTTGACTGTTTGTTTTTAAGTAATTATTAACTTTTCCAGTTGGATAATGATATAGGGTGAGACGTAATAGCAAAATAGCTAATTGCTAAAACAGTGTCTGGACAGACCCAACTCTTATCTCATTTCTGCATATTAATTGAAAGTCTGTTATTTTCAATACAATACATATAACTACACTGCTAGCGAGAGTATGTGATGTAACATTAGATGTGGGAACTTAGGGGATTTGTGGCATAGGCAAGCAAGCCCAGGTCTTTTCTAAAAGGAAATTAATCCAGAATCACAGTCTGTGGTAGTTACCCAAATTAACCCGAGGGGTCCCTTGTTTTTTTTTTTTTTTTTTTTTTTTTTTGTGAAAGGCCAGTACTTTAGGTTATCGCAACTAATTGCAGCATACTATTTTTAAAGTTATTTTATTGTTAAAGCAAAATAAAAAATTAACATATATTTTTATTTTCCTCCAGGACAACAGGTGGCAGTGTTCCGTGGGCAGGATGGCAAGGCCTATGTGGTGGATGCTTACTGCCCCCACTTAGGCGCCAACCTGGCTGTGGGTGGGCGAGTCGTAGGGGGATGCATTGAATGCCCCTTCCATGGATGGCAGTTCCGTGGGGCTGATGGGAAATGTGTCAGGATTCCATATGCAGATAAAGGTGAGAGATCAGAGAATAAATTGAGACATTTCCCTTTTAACAATATGTATGTTCTGGTGTATTTGTTACATACAACTTATGTATAAGCTGCTTATGTATACCTGTATAAGTGCAAATGATATGTATAAAATATATAGAGTACTCAATATACATACACTACAGTTCAAAAGTTTAGTGTCGGTAAGATTTTAACCTATTTAATGATTTTTAAAGGGTGCATTTATTACTATTAAAAATGTATTAAAAATACTGAAAAAAACTGCAATTTTGTGAAAATATTATTACAGTTTAAAATAACTGTTTTCCAGTATATTTTAAAATGTAATTCATTCCTATGATGACAAAGCCGAATTTTCAGCATGTCACATGATCCTTCAGAAATCATTCTAATATGCTGATTTCCTGATCATGAAACTTTTTTATTATTATCAAGTTGTGGTGCTTAATAGTTTGTGGAGACTGAGATACATTTTGTTCAGTATTCTTTAATGAATAGAACGTTCAAAAGAACAGCGTTTATGTGAAATAAAAATCTTTTGTAATATTATAAATGTCTTTACTGTCACTTTTGATCACTTTAATGCATCATTGCTGAATAAAAGTATTCATTTCTTTATACTTACTAAATTTTGATTAGTGGTGTATATGTCTTTATTTTTTCTTTTTATGTTTTTAGTGCCTGAGTTTGCAAAGGTGCGGTGCTGGCCCAGCTGTGAGATCAACGGGCAGGTTCTGGTGTGGTTTCACTGTGACGGGCTGGAGCCCAGCTGGAGAGTGCCAGAACAGAATGAAATCACCCGCGGGGAATGGGCGTACCGCGGCCGTACTGAACATTTCATTAATGCACACATTGAGGTCAGACAGCATACTATATATGTAATTCAGCTTGTATGTGAGCAATAGATTTTATATTTCTCAGTGAATATGATGTTTGTATCAAGCAGTCTTTAATTCACACTTTCGGCTCTGTCTTTTCTCAGGAGATTCCAGAGAACGCAGCGGACATCGCACACTTGGCTCATTTGCACACTCCAGGTATCGTCAGTGGAGTTGATCTACGCTATACGAACAGCAAGACCTGGGAGTTTATACGGCATGACTGGAAGGTTTGATTCCTCACACAGACATTCATCCCAAGGAGAAATGTCAACAGCAGAGTAATTGTAGTCTCAGTGACATACTAGTATAAATTAGATTATATTTTTATAATTTAATTTTAAATTTTAGTTCAAATTTTAGCAATTTTGTTATGGTTATCTTTTTTTTTTTTACTTTCTATATAGTTTTAATAAATTTTATTCTTTAGTTTTAGTTTACTTAGTTATTTTAGTACTTCCTATGCTATGTTTACATTGAGTCATAATTACCGTAATTAACAACATTTATTATGCCCTGGATAGTTATCACTCACAGACTCATGGAAAATGATTATTTCTATGGAAACATTCATCACACAGTAATCCAATTAAGCCCTTATGAAATGTCTCGTTAACAAAAAACAAAAAAATGTTGCCGTGGCAACTAGCTGAAATGAAATAGGAAACTAAAAGTTTCTTCAGTTGAGGTTCAGTTGAAGTTAATTTTGTTTCAAGTTACGAACATGCGTTTTTTATGGTTTTAATTTTAGTTTCAGTTAATGATAATAATCCTGGTCAACAGATTTTATGTCTTTATGTCACAGAAAACTAGGATACATGGTAGAATTAAAATGGACAACACTATCATAAAACCATAAAAATATAGCAGTATCTACTGTAAAAACATATCACTTCTTTTTGAGACGGTCTATGTGTGTTGAATTGGTACTTGGTTAAAGGAGCCTTATAGCTACACTTTTGTTGCATTTTAGTTATATAATTCCATTTATATTATTCAAGAATTCTTTTATCAATAACTGTCTAAATTTACTTTAAACACTTTTCAAGAAAAATATGAATATATAATTTACTTTATACCTTTTGCATGTGAAATAAGCGAATGTCTGCGTGGACTTAAGCAGTTTTATTTTTCCAGGTGGAGTGGAAGCCTGAGCCCGAGCCGGACAAGCACTGCTCGCAGATGTTGGTGAAACACGCTCTCACCGTGTTCGGACGCCACTGGCCTCTTCTTGATTTGGACGTCGTAGCCAGACAGGTAATGACTGGTCCATCAGCTAGAGGGCGCGTGTGAGCCGTGCAGACTGAGAGAAAGGCCTGGAGACTGACTGTGATCAGCAGAATGGAAATCAAGTCATGACTGATCTCTTGCACACAACAGCGGTGTCTTGATCTCTGTGTTCTGAAGGTTGTTCGCTGTATTTTAAGCAGTTAGCTGAGTACATACAGAGCATGCTTTTATGTAAATTAAATGTGTGTGTGTGTGTGTGTGTGTGTTCGCAAGTGTGTAGGATGCATTAGGATGTGTTAGATTTACAAATGAGATGCTTTTCTTGTATGGTGAAGTATGACTGCAGTTTCTTTGCTTCAGGAATCAGATATTATGGGTAATTTATATTCTGTGCTACAAAAAATATTTAACTTTTCACATTTTTAATAAATGTAAAAAAATGGCAACACTTTAAAATAAGATTCATTTGTTTTTTTCTTATTTTTAATGAATTTCTATCTAATGTATAATCAAAATGTATTTATGAATTTATTATTTATTTAATTTATGATTTTATTGGTTAATTTATAAATATGCTATTTTTAATTGTTAATATATGTTTGCTTATATTATACTAACTAATGGTCAGCCAGTTTTTTTTTCTTTTTTTTTCGGGTCTTTGTAGCTGTCCAAGTCTCAATGTCATCATTTTCCCTCATGGTCAGTTGTGCAACATTTTTCTTTTGGTGTTGTCTGAAAAGGAACTGCTTTGTCGCCATAGTGACAGCGAATAATCATGACAGAATGTGTGAAAACAGTTGTAATTCAAGGCTGTGCTTGGATCTTCACTTGAAGTTGAAGTTAAAAAGTGTCTGTATGTTTGAGAGTGGAAAGTGCTGTTGGCATGAGAGCCAGAATCTGAACTAGGGAAGATTTTGTTATGATTTAAGTGAAATAATCTATTTTATTTGGTCTCACACAGTAGAATACACCATCAATTACATTGATTTTACTCCCTGGTGATATGAACTATATATTGCATGTTTGTAGGTGGGTCCAGGTGTGGTTTTCCTGCTTTTTGAACACAGTTTTCTGGGTCGGGGTGTGATCATGCACTGCGTTACTCCAGTCGAGCCATTACTACAGTGTGTATCACACACCATCTTCTACCAGAGCACCATCCCTCCCCTGGTACCCAAATTCATTCTTCGGGCAGAGTGCATTCAGGTAATGCATAAGTGACGATCAACAAAGCAGTTTTGATATTTCAAATTTTACATTAATTGATAACTTTGTTACATGTTGCATACATTACTGCTAAAAGTAGTCCTTTATGCTCATCAAGGCTGTATTTATTTGATCAGAAATACAGTCAAACCAGTAATTTTTGGAAATATTATTACAATTTAAAATAACTTTTCTACTTGACTATTTTAAAATGTAATTTATTTCTGTGATGACAAAGCTGAAATTTCTGCATCATTACTCCAGTCTTTAGTGTCACATAATCCTTCAGAATCATTCAAATATGCTGATTTGCTGCTCAAGAAACAATTTTTTTATTGTCTTATTATCAATGTTGAAAACAGTTGTGAAACCAAGATACGATATGTCTCTGATGAATAGTAACTATATATATATATATATATATATATATATATATATACTATATATATATATATATATATATATATATACACACTGTAAATAGTTAATATCAATGTTTATTTAAATGAAGCTGTTTTGTGTAGTTACAATAACCCTGCCAAAGGATGCTTCTGGGATCTTAACTTATGGTTTTGCTGTTACAGTTTGAACGAGATGTGATGATCTGGAACAACAAGACGTACATCTCCAAACCTATGCTTGTGAAAGAAGACTCAGCTATTCAGAAACACAGACGCTGGTTCAGTCAGTTCTACAGTGAGAACAGCCCGCGACTGCGATACCAGCACGACACTCTGGACTTCTGAACATCAACTATGCTTCAACCCATATGGGATGCTTAAAGGCCAATACCAATATTTTTTTAACCGAAGCTGATATTTTGTTGGTATTTAAAAAAATTATAATTATGCAAAAATTATAATTATGCAAAATAAACACAATGCATTTCTTGAGCAGTTTTACTCTTTCAACAAACAACGTGCAAAGACAATAAAGCAAATGCAAAATAAAAGTGCACTTGCATTTGAATATTACAAGTCAAAATCTGGATATTATTAAGTAGGTGACTTGTCTATTCTATCTTAAGAACGTTCTGTTCTTGTTGAAGTGCTTCAGACAATCATCTGTCAGTAAATAACAGTTGTACATTTCTATCAATGTGCTGCTGAACTGATTGCAGAATTGCACACTACAGCTACTGCAGTCTGGCTACACTGCTGTAATTGGGATTGGACTGTCTGAGAGTCATCTAAGCTTCAGCAAGCAATAAGCCAAAGCCCTGAATTGCCTTTGTTCTTGCAGAAGCTCCAGGTCTTGTACACAGACCTGTTCGGTAGCACAGTAGACAGAAATGTGCAACTGCACTGTAAACTTGGATGCAACAGGACACAGATGCAAAAGGACACAAAGTTCCCATCTCTTAAATGAACCTTGAATAATGCAAGCGTGTTGTTCAGATATAACTGTTTCATATTTGGCACATAACTCACCACACACCGTTTGTGCTAGACAGGATACCTAAAAAAAGAGGTATGCATTTACTTTCATATGAAATTAAACTTAGGATGTTTATCTGGTGAATGATAAATGGGCCAAAAAAATAAAAATAAAAATCATCCCCTAGACTTACAGTGAGGGCTCTTTTGACTTGAGGCAGCTTAGCATAGTGTTTATTTTTTTTTTAAATCTATTTTAAATTTTAATTTTTTGAATGTTTTTCTAAAATTAAAGTTATGCTAAAATTGATATATTTATATATACAGTACATTGCTTAGGGGTAAAATAAGATTATATACATATATACATATACACACACACACACACGCATAGACATGATAGTATTTTCTTGTAAAATCTAAATTATATATATATATATATATATATATATATATATATATATATATATATATATATATATATATATATATATATATATAAAGTTAATATTTCTAATAATAAAACAAATATATATATATAAACACATTTTTATTTCATGTAATTTTAATTATTTTTGTTATTCATAGAGCATGGGGTTGTTTTTTATTCATTTCTTTTTATCTATTTTTTTTTTCTTTTTCTAAAACTAAAGTTATATAATAGGTTTAGACACACACACACACACACACACACACACACACACACACACACACAACATATATTTATATATATATATATATATATATATTATATATATATATATATATTCTGAAATACGATATATAAGAAATGTAAAATAAAAATTAAAAAAAAAAAAAAATTGTAATGTTATTCATATACACACGTTTATTATATTTTTAATTTGATGTCTTATTGTAAGGAATCATTCTGAAGGATATACAGTATATATATACAGTTTACATCTTATTCAAAATATTTGTGATGATTTGTTGATTTAATTAGTATCAAGCCTAGATTTGTATACTGTGACAGGGCTTGGCTGAAAGCCCTTCTTCAGGTTTCAGGTTCCACCCTAATTAATTGTTTATTCTCCAGGCTTGTTAATAAAGGCACCTGCTATTATCCAATAGACCAAAACACACTGTGGAAATTAGTGTCCACCAAATAGCTGCCAAGTATGTAGTACAATTACTGGACATGTTGCTATCAATTACCATCAATGATGGTTATTCGCTCAAAGGGGCCACTGCAGCAGTGCAGCGCAGTTCCAGTGCAGTTCATCTGTTTCCATCCACTGTCTGTCTCATAACGCTAAGTGGCATTAATGAATATGTTTGACCATGCTGACAGGATGTGTCTATTACATACACCATATGTTAGGTCTTGCCTGGTTAATACATCCTGATTGTCATGTAGTGAGATGAAGCGATCATCATGCTGGTACATATGCTGGTATGCAGATGTTTCGCCCTCATTAATTAAGCCTTCTGAACAGCTCATCTCCTGTCGCGCCTGCAGTGTCTTGTGTGTTTTGTGTGTCTGTGTTCGAGGAGCATGCAATGGGTGTACAGACTGTTCCTCTGCAGAGTCTTTCTGTGCTGGCTGGTGCAAAACAAGGGGAGGAAAATTATGACAGACACTGTGACAGCCTCTAGGCACTCTGAATGAGATAATCTATGATTGTATAATAATTATTTTAGACATTTGGCTTTTATTGAGTCAAATCACCATCGTTTGGTTCCAGAGCAAATTCATTTCTGCCATATAATGTAAGAATATATTATAAAATAACTGAATTATAACAGCTTTTACTCTGAAAATAGTGTAATTTTACTTATATAATACACACACACACACACACACACACAGATACACACACACACACACACACAGTTTATTGTATTGTCAATGCCTTTTAGTTTGTATTAGCCTGGCCATGTGAAATAATGCATATGAAGTTCTTGAATGTGAATGAATAAAATGCGTATTGTATAATAAAATAATCTTCTTCCCTTCTTCTTCTCCACCCACACTAAGAAGCGTATTCAGTGACGAGAGCTCCCCTGTGAATGCAATCAAGGGCCAAATCTTAAAAATAAAATAAAATAATTTTACAGTCATAAAATAATACCATGTCTAAAACTGAAACTGACAATTTGTTTTTTTATTACAATGGAGAAGCTGTGGCAGTTAAACTGCTACAGCTTTTAGGCCAATAAAATGTAAATTAGACATTATATGTTTCGGGAGAACTGATTATGCACATTATTTTTATAATTGCATTAACAAGAGATGTAATATTGATAGATTTTACTAATCTTAAATAAACTTGTTTGGGTCTCAGATCTGCCTTTGACTTGAGTGCAGCTTCTGACCTTGAGACTGCTGATCTGTCAAAAATTGAAGCTGAAGTTAACTCACCTAACATCTGCTTTAATATCACCTTTATATGTAATGAATCATGTCCAAGTACTGGCAGATGGTCCTGATGGGGATTCTGAAAGAATGACAAAATGATTCAGTTACCGCTAAATAACCTTCATAATAAAGCAAAATATTAAATTAAAAGCTTTGACTCAGAAACTAAAGAGTTTGTGGTGAAGTTCCAGTGATGTTGAACACAGGTTTTCTTCAGATTTCATCTTCCTTTATTGAACATTTTAATGAACAGATTCCGCAGGGAATTCCTTGCACAGAGCCAGAACCAATTCTGACAGATGGAACGATCAGCATGACATATAGAAGAATGAGCCAGGAATCTGATAACTCGAGACCGCCATGTGTGGACAGTATGGCCAGCCTGAGCTCCAACTCCAATGGTTGCCCAGTTTGCAATGAATCGTACCGCTCTATGGGCAAGCAGAGCGTGGAATTCCTGAACTGTGACCATAAAGAGTGCCAACTCTGTTTGACCAACATGCTGAGACTCCAGCCGTGTCAAATGCCTCCTATGTCACCAGAAAACCCCTTTTTTCCCTCTGGGAGACCCATAGAGATAACTTTTATAATTCTCATCCGAGACAGTGCGGCTGTTTTGGACTCTCTTGCAAGCTTGTGCAAATTGACAAATGAGATTCAGCAACGCTAGATTATGCAATTTAACATAGATGCCTCATTTTTGTTTTCCTGGCCAATCTGGCATTAGCCCTGTTGTTTGCTTTTGCAGACTAGCCACAGACAGAGAACTCCAACGGTGAACTAATTTATTGAACTTGACAACAGATGACAACACTAAATTTTTTTTGAAAGAAATGTGAGTGATGCTTGCCCATGCACAATCTGCTGCCAAAATGCCAGGGTGTTATGGGTGGTTGCCAGGGTGTTGTTATGCGATTGCTAAGGTACCCTGCTCCCTTCAATGTCAGTCCATATTATATTATATTGTATTACATTATATTATATTATTAAACACATTAGAAATAAAATAAATAAAAAACATATATATATATATATATATATATATATATATACATATATATATATATATATATATATATAAATAAAATACATAACGTTTTCAAAGTAAAATAAAGATATAAATATGCTGTCATTTATTACTGTGCACAACCTTGAAACACCATAAAATGTTCCCTGTTCACTGTCATCAAAAATTAGGACACGCATGCATAAAGAAAATGGTTTAAAAATAATAAAAAGTCTAAAATTCACTGATGGAGCCACATATATCATTCCTGACAGAAGTCTTTTGATGTGGATTAAAATGGTCAAAAATAGAGCAGCCATACTGCGCCTCAGTTTAGGAACAGACAGTCCTCTTTTTCGTTTTAAATAGCATGTTTTTGGTGTAACATTTGGCTGGTCGAAAGTTCTACTCTTGGTCTGCGTCCTAGTTTTCTGAAGAAGAGATTGGACTTCATTTATAACCATAGCAACCCTCTGAGGTTGGTTCAATGCCAGAGTACTTCTGTGTGCATACTTTATCCCAAGATGTTCGTTTTTTGGATTTTATTATTTTACCCAATCTGGCCTAAAAACGTACAGTTTACAGGTTGTAGGTAGAGGTGATAAATATAACTATGTTTACCATCTTCTCAAGCTCTGTATTGATGTATGATATTTATGTAAGAGACACATTCTTGCATTTAGGCTTTACATACTAGACCAAGTCACTATTTATGGCGATAGAAAAAGAACAGAGATAGAAGGATCAGTCATCAATTATAGAATGACAAACCACATACATGAGAAACATATCATGTAGGTCTGCACGGTCCTCCGTTGGCATCTAGGACAAGCCAGAAAAGCAGTGAAACGTTTCTTCTTAACCCATTACCAGCCTGAAAACACAAGGATGATATGATAAATAATTCTGAGTTTTTGAAGCAACATACTTTAAAAAATGCAATACTGTCATTATTAACTTTATATATATATACATTACATTTCTATATAATAATTATATATCCGATACCTATATATATATATATATATATATATATATCTATATATATATTTTTATATTTTTTATGGATTTTTTTATGTTTTTAAAAGAAGCCTCTTGATTTGACATTTACACACACACACACACACACACACACACACACACACATTTACACACACACACACACACACACACACACACACACACACACACACACACACACACACACACACACATACATTTAAATATATTTTAGTTGACATAATGTATCGTGTTGTGACCCCAGGTTGTGCACCAACCATGTTACCATCATATTCTCCCCTTTTAAAAAGTAATAAACAACTGCTTAAATAATAATAAAATTCAATTCATATATTTATATAAAAAACAGCAATTTATCAAGAATAAATGTATCCCAATATACATTAAAAAATGGTTAATTTAGCATGAGATAGCACAGTTTATTAACACTTAAACACATATTTTTTTTCTGATAGCATATTTAAGATCTTAATAAATCCCCTGGACTTTAAGCATTGCCTTATCTTTTCCTTTTTCTGCTTCTGTTGCCACACACACACACACACACACACACACACACACACACACACACACACACACATATTAGAGGTGTGTCATCTCCTAATTAATCCTGACTATTCTTTGGTAAATGGGCTGTCTCTATGAGCGTTTGTTGGCAGGAGCATCATTATATAACGGCTGCAGTGCAGGCTGGCCCAGCTGTATTGATGTGCAGAGATGTGGGAGTCGGGGGGAGGGAGCTGAACACGACCGAGGCCAGTGAGAACCTTGTCGCTTGGTCAGCCTTTTGTGTGGCTCCCAGCAAGTGAGAGTCATCAGAGTATTACAACACCTCAGACAGTGAGGTAGCACGCACCACTGCCATCAAAGCATGTGATACATTATTTAAAATAGACGGCATAACTATAGATCAATTGTGACCTAATTTACAAATCCCCTTTTCATATCAAACTGTGAAATTCACATGTAGAGGGATTGTTTCCCACGGATAATGAAATATTAATAGGGTTTTGATTGCAGGTTCTCTAACACAAGGAAATTAAATCAAATCACAAAGAGCCGAGTATGACAAAATCATAACACAAAGCGAGGCCAAATGTGTATATACAAGAAAACCTGCATATTAATTTCCCAACATTAACCATTCAAGGAGTTCACATGTTTTGTGGTGCATGTTCATAAGGCGCACTACTGTCACTTCGTCTCATTAACACCCTGATTTGCCAGTGCGTACAAAATGCCTACATGTGAATACTTTGAAACTTCACACTTCAGGAGAGAGGCTTGTTTCCTTGGTAACCATTTTTTTTTACCCTTTTGTCCTTATGTGCCTACCAGTGCATAATACTGCTCAGCACATGCACCTGCATAGAGAGCGCTACCCTTTTTTCCCACAAAGCAATGCTCTTGTATGGAGCTTTGACATGCACTAGGACACGCATCTTTGAAAATAAAGCAAAAATGAAGGGTTTGCACTGCTGCCATTTGAAAACACACAGCACTTAAAGCTGATGCTCAGAGAAGCGGGAAGACCTCTCAGACCTGCCACTTTAAGTAATTACTTTTAAAGTCTAGGTTTTAGAAATGGAACAAGTGATTTCATGATTGAAAATGCTGAAATATAGATGGTGTGCTTACATAATTGAACATCAGTCCTTAAAATACGACTTTGAGAATTGGAGGTAACATTTAGCCGTCTTAAGTCAGTCTTTTTGGGTGGGAGGCTATGCTAGAAGAAGGTGAGCTAAAAATAAAGGTTTCAAACAGAGTCAAAAAGGTTTTAATTTACAGTCAGGGAGAACATTAGACAACCATCTATGTGTTGGTGCTTTAAAGAAACCAATACAGTCATCAAAATACAGCTTGACAAGAGGTTTCTTTGCAGTGTCTTGAAGAACCTTAATTTTCTATAAGGGCCTGTCATTTAGCAATACACCTTTTTCTATATGTTTATATATATATATTTTTATAAACACTGTTTTCAGAAACAACATAAGGAAAAATCTCAATTTGACCATGCCTTAACTCACGTTTTTTTAATGCATTTAATCCCACAGTTTCTAGGAGAGCTCATGCATTTTACCTCTTGGATGGAACAAAGAAGAAGAAGAAGATAAATGAAATTATGTGTTTTATTCAGGGTCACAATTGCTATCAATATTGCTCAGTTGCACAATTATCCCTCATAGAAAGTTGCATTATATAATCCAATAATAACCCAATAAAAAAATCACTTTTGCCTCATTTAATTTAACAGTACTTTGAGATCTACAGTTTTATAACATGAATAAATCAGTTACTTATTCAAAATGGGCCTTTCAAAGATTTGATCAATGACATGTTTACTTACATTGGGAACCTTGTTACCATTTTTTGTGCAGTTTTACTACATCAATAATAGACCCTTCAAATATTACCAGATATAATAGCTGTATCTGTATTATGCATGTTTCGCCATTATTTTAAACAACAACTCTGTTTATGTAAAAATGTTCACATGAAATCAACACTTTAATTTACAGTTGAGAACTATCAGTACATCAGCAACTCTTATAAGACCCATTAAATTAAAAAGAAAATGGTATAGATGGGATTAAATGCGTTAGAAACACTGGAATGTGTCGATAAATGGTCGACACTAGACTGTAAAAACCATATTTTTTATCTACTCGTTTATGCTTAAAAAAACAAACAAACGAACACCCAATTCGCTCCAAATGGAAAATCAATTCTAGCTTTTTAATTTCACGCTTGGATTGTTTGTGATATCGGAGCGTTTTAATACTTGCGGGACGCCAACGCGAAAAACTGGAGGAGGTGCGGGGGCGCGCGTAAAAGAGCGCGCACAGCTGTCAGCACCAAGGACAGCGCTCCGCCGCAGAACAACAGCTGACGCGCAGAGAGGCGGACGACACGAGACGCATCACTGATTTCTACTGCCAGGCTTCATGTAGTATGCGACTTTCTTGCTCTGCCTGTCTGCAGCCTGACTTAACAGGAGGAATTAAGAGAAAGGTTGCAGTGAATGCCGGTTCTCTCAAATCCCATCGCCTGAATGAACCAGGCACCATGAACAGATCGCCACAGCTTGTGTGTATTTCGTCCCTGGGATTTTTTTAAAGTCTTCAATTGCCACACTGGACATTGCTTTCATTTTTAACAAGCGAATAGCTCAAACACGAGCCTCCGGCAGCAATAAGAAGGGAGGACACTGGGGCTCTCCGTGCGCTCTTCTAGCCCTCCACACGATGCGTCTGCTTCTGCTGGCCGCGTTATTCTCCTGCTCCTGCGTGCGGTGCGGCTGCGAGCCCAAGATTGTGAACATCGGAGCCGTCCTGAGCCAGAAGAGATACGAGCAGGTGTTCAAGGATGCGGTCACTCAGGCGAATCAGGTGTACGGAAGGGATAAATTCAAGTTGACCGCCATCTCTGTCACTCACAAAGCCAATGCGATTCAGATGGCGCTGTCTGTGTGTGAGGATCTCATTTCCAGTCAGGTGGGATTTTTAGTATCAGCTTTGCACTGTGGTACTTCCATATGGCTAGATCCAGCATAAAATGGCTTACAGGTTGCCTGGGGGGAAAATATGTCCATGCAATATGCACATTCGTATTGAATTTATTTATTTAGCTTTCATTAGGAAGTGTTTTGAAATGCATGATATTATCCATTACAAGTAACATAGTGAGGTTATTGAAAATTGTGCCATTAAATATGCAGATATATGCATTTGAAAGAGCTACAAATGTACTGATGCCGATTAATAATTTCTAAACATTTATTGCACTGTAACACTGCAGTAAAGATTCCATCTGTTCCTTAAAAATGACTTCTGTTTGCATGCTTTATGTATAAAATCATATTTTTGACTTGAGCAGCCTACAATTAATTGAAATGCATATTATAGTTTAGACAATTTTTTAAATATTTTTAGACAAACTGTATACACACACACACACACACACACACACACACACAAAACAAACCTATCACTTTATCAGAATTTCACCATCCAGTTAGGCTCATCAACCATAACAAAAAACAGCTAGAAACCTTGGAGTTGTGATTGATGATAAGCTGAATATCTCAGACCACATTGCTAAAACTGCCCGGTCCTGCAGGTTTGCTTTATACAACATTAGGAAGATCAGGCCCTTTATTTCAGAACATGCAACACAACTCCTTGTTCAAGCTCTTGTTCTATCCAGGCTGGACTATTGCAATGCTCTCTTGGCAGGTCTTCCAGCCGCTTCTATCAAACCTCTACAATTAATCCAAAATGCAGCTGCAAGATTCATCTTTTAATGAGCCGAAAAGTATGCACAACACATCACACCTTTATTCATCAATTTGCACTGCTCGGATAAAATTCAAGCCATTAATGTTTGCCTACTTTATCTATTTATCATATTTTTAATTAAAAAAACACTAGCTTTCTATTTTTTCTATTTTATCTACTTGTTTTTCTTTGTGTGTGTGTACAATATATATATATTATATATATATATATATATAGATATATATATATATATATATATATATATATATATATATATATATATATGTATATATATATATGTATATATATATATATATATATATATATAAATATATATATATATACCTTGCTACATGTACTGCGTTAGGCTAAATGAGACTTTTCATTTGCACATATTGCTGCTCTTTTGTTAGTTTTGATTGCTTCTATTGTCCTCATTTGTAAGTCGCTTTGGATAAAAGTGTCTGCTAAATGTAAAAGTATATATATATATATATATATATATATATATATATATATAACAAAAAGAGGAATTAAAAAGAACAATTTCTACATATTCTGGCCTTAAAATGTAATCTAATGTAATACTGTTGATTAGCTCATATTCAATAATATTTTTGACTTGAATAAAACCTGTTATTCAGATGTTATCACATGAAGCACATTTTTTAGGATTGCCAACAAAACATTTTTATAGTGTAGGCAGGCACTGACCTGTTATTTGGACAGCCAAACTTGGTTTGGATTGTGGCAGTGGATTGAAGCTGCATAATTCGTTTAGATGTCTAAACAGGACAGCCTGTCAGTTGATGATCCAAGCAGGTCGATGGACTCACGGTGAGAGAAAAGGTTAACGTACTGTAGCTGACCCCACAGAGCTTTGATGTCAGGAATGAGTGAGATTACGACACTGGCCGAGGGCAGCAGCTGCAAAACAAACTAAGTGACGCATAAAAAATCAATGATTTTCAATGCAAGCAGTTTCTATTTTCACAGAGTATTACTGTGCTTGATAAAAATAAAGATGGGGGTGGAAGGGTCAGCATGGCATTGGTATCTGCAAACATGTCTTTGGGAGAGGATGCTATTTCAAGTCAAAAATGCCTCAAACATATAGCTATGTTCAAAAATACTCCATATGACTACTGATGTTCACTATACATACAGAGTAAAGAGTGAAAATGTGTCACCACATTTAAATTTTCTTCTTGATCTGACCCATTAAAATCACATGCTAAATAATATTTTTGACTAAATAATATTTAAATAATATATTTGAGATATAAAACCACTTAATTTAGATCATGCTTTATTATAAAGCACCTTTTTTAAGGATAGCCAACAAAATATTTCATACAATGTAGTTTGACAGAATGATAGATAGATGGACAGGTGGAACAATTGAACGATAGAATGACACAGGTAGAACGATAGCTAGAACAACAGAAAGACCAAAACACAGACAGACAGACAGACGGATGGATGGATGGATGGATGGGTGGATGGATAGATAGATAGATAGATAGATAGATAGATAGATAGATAGATAGATAGATAGATAGATAGATAGATAGATAGATAGATAGATAGACAGACAGACAGAAAGACAGAGACAGAAAAACAGACCGACAGATAGATAGATAGATAGATAGATAGATAGATAGATAGATAGACAGACAGAGACAGACAGACAGACAGACAGACAAGAAAGACAATAGATAGATAGATAGATAGATAGATAGATAGATAGATAGATAGATAGATAGATAGATAGATAGATATGCCAAATACAATTAAATGCACAAGATCTAAAATGTTTAGTTATATGTTTTAAAGGATCAAATTATACATCTAATCATTAATCTGCTCTATTTTTACGCCATGCTATAGCCTGAGAAGTGTCAGAAGAGAAACCATGAAGTACTGCAGTAGCAATGCCTTACATGAAGTGTAAATGAGAGGCATTTTCACTACTGAATAACGATATTCACACTCATGGGAGTAATTCAGCCTGATGCGTTTTTTTTTTTTTTTCATTAATAGCCTGCATACGCAGAAATCACATTAAGCAGTTGCACATTAAGTGCTCTCAGGGCCAGTGATGTCATTTCAAAAGTGCTGAGGTAGGAGTCTATCTCAGGCCTGGATACCACACTGAACAAAAACTGGGCTGAACATAAATCACTTTCTCCCATCCTGTTTATTGCACTGCCTTGTTTGTTCTCTCACTGATATTCACACAAACTTTTCCGGTCAATCCAATGGGTGTCTAGTGCTTAATTATGTACATACCTTCAACAAATTTAGGCCTTAAGGTTGTGTAGCTAGTTATCAGGATGTCAGGATCATTCCTGAATTAATTTCTTGGCTGTGTGAGATTCTTCCATGCGAAACTTTTGTATCGCTCAGTCTTAGCGCCTTTGGCTCACTAATGTCTCTGCCCACTCTGAAGATGCTTGGTGACAGATGGAGCCGATGCCGGAGGGCCTCTCTGGAAACACATAATGTTTCTTTCCGTTGTTTTTCCTTCTCAATGCAGCATATTTTTTGAAAAACAAAAACATTTTTATATGTGATGGACAGATTCCTCTTTGTCTCTCTTGCTCCCTTGAGTCCAACCATAGATCCTTCATCAATCAATCAGATTGTCAATCTGTATGCCTGTGAAGTGATTTATACATTTAGTCACAGAATGAGGCCAGATCCATGAGTCATAGCAAACATGCCTCTGTGTTCCAGTCTTGACCGCTAGCTTGTATTTAAACCAGTTCTGTGATTTTATTCACAGGTGTATGCCATCCTGGTGAGCCATCCACCACAGTCCAATGACCATCTGACGCCCACTCCGGTCTCCTACACCGCAGGGTTCTACCGCATACCTGTAGTAGGGCTCACCACCAGGATGTCCATTTACTCAGACAAGGTGGGCTGCAATAAGAGATCAATTGAATTATTTAGTTTCTGTATGAATCATTTTGCAGTTTCAGTTGTTAAGCCAGTAGGTCTAAATTGAATTGCAAAAAAGTCTGAATTGTGAGATAAAATGATGCAATTACCTTTTTTTTCTTAAAAAGGTTAAAAAATGCCTGTAGTTGAAGAAACACCCTTTATTATTTGACAAAGCTAAAAAGGCTGTAATTTGAAAATTTGTCTCTCTTTTCTCTCTACCCTTGTTCCAGAGCATCCATCTCTCATTCCTCCGCACGGTGCCACCCTATTCTCACCAGGCACATGTGTGGTTTGATATGATGCGGGAGTTCCGCTGGAATCACATCATTCTAATCGTCAGTGATGACCACGAAGGCAGAGCGGCACAGAAAAGACTAGAAACTCTTCTGGAGGAGAAAGAGACCAAGGTAAGATATTCCCAGTTCCAGGATTCCCAGTGTGTGTTAGTATCAAGCAAGCGTGTGTGTATCAATCGCAAAAGTCTTCTATGTATGTAACTGTTTTACTTTTTTGTCGTGTGATCACATCTCTCATGCCATGTTGTAAATGTTGGCTAACATTATAAAACCAAAGGCGTCAGCCATGTCCAATGTGGTCTGATTTGACTTAACGTGCGTTATTTGCTCATTTCATGTTGCTTTCTACCACAGTCAAAAACTCCTGTGTCAATCCTGTGTCAACAGGAGCAAAATGAAAACCTTAACCTGGGGCGCTGCAAAGCATCAGTGACTTTTTGAACACATTTATGCAATGTTTATGCACTATATAAGCTGGTATTTTTGTAGCCTTGAGCCACAGATATGATCCTTGCAACTGGATAGTCTATCGTCAGTGTGACTCATGAGGTGATTTAGAGCTGTGATTGCTTCCTAAATACAGTGGTGCATTGTGGGAATTTTGCTCTTGCAGAGGTTCTGCTCAGTTTCCTTGGGGATGAAAGTTAAATCACCAGCCCACATCCCCCTGCTCAGTGCTGAGGTAATTATTGTTGCCCTTATTGCTGCGAGAGATTATTAACAGTGAAACTATTTAGGTATGGTGCGAATTGCGCTACATACCCACAGAGACATTTTTGGTGCTGGAAGACTGTTGAAATCCCAAATAGCTGCTTTATTTTCATTTTTATTGTTCTTTTCACTATTATTTGTTCGACTGACATCATCCTAGCTGGCTGTCCTATGCTTATAAGATATATGTATATCTATGGGAGATAATATATATAGATATATATATATACATATACATATATATGCAATATAGATATATAAATAAATTAAAATAATATATATATAAATATAAAAATATATATATATATATATATATATATATATATATATATATATATACACACACACAGTACTATGCAAAAGTCTTAGGCCATTAGCATTTTCACCAACAAAAAGTGTTTTAAGCCAATTATTTTGATCTTTTGCTGTAGTGTGTCTGCAGGAAATCCAATCCAAATTGGATTTCTGCGATTACATGACGAAACAGAAGAAAAAAGCCAGAAACAGCCTAATCCCAACGTCTCCAGGAAATTTTAAGAAACCTTCCCACAAAGCTATCTGAAAAATTATGCACAAGTGTAGGACAAAAGCGGTTTTAAACGCAAAGGGTGGTCACACAAAATATTGATTTGATTGAGTTAATAGAAGTTAACTGATAAATAAAATCTATTTATGACATTATTTTTAAAAGAATCCTCATTTCACAGCATTTTTACACAAGTACCCAAAACTTTTTACAGTACTGTAGCTTTGTAGGTAGGGTTCTTCAAGTGTCTTGGAGACATAGCCACAGCTCTTCTGGATTTAGTCGGTCTCAGTTTTTTTTTTTGATTCTTCATGTCACTCCAGACGGACTGGATGATGGTGAGATCAGAGCTCTGTGTGGAGCACTGGCTGTTGTCAGCCAAAGATAGAAATAACTTTTTTTTGGTTAAAATACTAATGGCCTAACACTTTTGCACAGGACTGTATATTTGGAAGATGTATTTAAAGCATCCCTTTTTTATAATTGAATTGGAACCTTTTTTTTTTATGTGTCTCTTTCTTATTCATGTTAATGTTCTTAAATTACTTTAAGCTTGATTTGCTTTTGTCTTTATTTCTCTTCCTCTTTATTATGCCCATGAAAAGCCAAGATGTGCTAAATAAATAAATTTGCCTAGTCTTGCCTAGTCCAGGTCTTTTTCACATTAGTAGGAATGATATATTGCTATTTATCATGCATGAAACACTTTTGCTTCCTGATTTACTGCAATATGTAATTAAGTTTGGTTAATGGTTTGTGAAATTAAAATCTAAGTAATTTCACATAACAATTTTGCTTTCTGTCATACTGACAAGCTATAGTCAGTGGTCACTACTATTTGCACAAAACTCTTTATTTACTTTTATGCTTCTGAAAGTTTAAAAAAGGGCTTTATTTTTTTTTATGCACTTTTTGGTGCCTATTAGGCACTGCTATTTAAGTTTTAAATTGCCTTCTGAATCACAGAATATAGACCTGGCAGCCATTTTGTGCTGCTTGTGTAATATGCATTTGTATCAGGCTCTCTATTTTGTTATTTGAGATGCAACTTCATTTTAGAATTCAGAACAGAAAAAAATGACCAAAAATTGTGGTACAGCACTTAGTCACTGGGACCGTGCCCTAAAAGAAACATCTTTATACCTGATACTTTCATGCACTTTTTAGGGAAAAGGCAGAAAATGTGTATCTTTGATCCCAGAGACAAGCTAAATATGACATTTTTCTGAAAGTGTTCTTTGATCCTGTGTCTGACCATTTCTAATTACTGTTTCAAAATTGTAGCTCCTGCTTTCAGGGTTTTTTGTTTTGTTTTGTTTTGTTTTTTGGCAATTTTGTTCCCATTCTCATAAAAAACTGTGCTTAAATTTCACACTATTTTTGCTTGTTATTATATTCTAGGGCAGATCGGACTCCGAGACTATTTTTATGCACTATGAGCCAAGGATCATTTTCATATTCCTTCTACTATCAGTTTACAAGAGTGTCAGGTATAATGAGCTATTTCCAGTGAATGCACAGCGGGGTTCATGGCTGCAGCATGAGTTCGGTTTAAGAGGTGCTCGGGAAAGGCCAATGTGTATTCACCTTTTTAATTTCCTTTGAGTTGCCATATGAGCAAATGCCACAGCACACATATAGGTCACATATAATTTCAGAATCTTGAAACAAGAATGATATGAGAGCGTGTCCAGCCTAACGCAGTACTAGGGCAGTGTTGTGTGTCTATGCAGGAGAGGTTTATTTATATCACTGTAAAATGGCACTGTTTGAGCCGGGGTTTTCCCCCGAGGCCACTGCCCTCAAAAATACAGCAAAACTCAAGATGGTGCAGCAGAAAGTTCTTCTTAGTGTGCTTCTGCAATCATACAGCACTAAGCAATATCTTTATTATCAAGCGATTTGTTAATTTGGCAGCCTGTCACATTAAGCCTGTCATTTTTATTGAATTTGAAGTAATGTTGCGTCAATAATTCAGAAAGCGTTCACTCTCTGCTGCAGGTAGCTGAACTGGATTGATGGAAAAGCACCATTTGGTACCTGAAGTTTGTAATGTTGTTAGTTTTGTTTAGGTCTGTGATTTTATGCCAGATGGTCTATGATGTTTTTTGCAAGTCCCAGTTTTAGGGATTCAAATTTGGAGCAGAAAAGTGAAAATTTGTTGGTTGCTTTACTGCCCACCATTTTCAACTGTTTATAATATTCTTCTGTGTCTGCATATTTTCTCTGTGCACATTACTCATCAGAATAAAAAAGGAACTATGAAAACCAAGACCAACTGTCCTATGACAACAAGAGAGGACCTAAGGTATATTTGCATGGTCAGTGCACGCCGCCCTCCAAAATCTCTAAACGTAGCTACTAGAACCAGCCCAACCAATCACCGGCCAACCCAGAAATGCCCTTCTCTTGGTAGCACGTGTTTCTTGTTACGTTGAGACGTTACTTTTCCCTTTTTTATGATTTAAATGAAAAAATTAAAACGCTCCGCTTCTTTCATTACCATTTTTTCCTTTTTAATAAAGGATGATGCATGATTCAGACTTTTAAAAAAAAAGCAAGCCCATTCCTTTGTGGACAGCCGATATTTTGGGACACAACACTCAGATTCTACTTCCTATTGCAGCATCCCCTCGTTCTTTTTTCTCGACTCTTTTTCTTTGGGGAAATGACTTTCTCTCACCTGTCACTCCCCTTTCCACCTGGTTTTAGTTTCCGGTTGCATCGGTCTCACTCCCCGAAACCTCTAACATGCACGTCCTTCTCTGAAGCCTTGATAACCCTCAGTTTGCATGCGACAATGCCAAAGTTTTTTTTTTGTTTTCAAGCTTTTTTATTCTTTTATTTTTCATTTTGAAGCAGTTTACCTGGAACTCTATAATTTCCCCCCTTTTCAGTCCTAAAAAAAAAAAAAAAAAAAAAAAACCAAAACAACAAAACAAAACAAAAAATACAAAAAAGGAATAATTCACCACCAGAATAAAAATTTACCCACTTTAAAGGATTAGTTCACTTCCAGAATAAAAATTTCCTGATAATTTACTCACCCCCATGTCATCCAAGATCTTCACGTCTTTCTTTCTTCAGTCGCAAAGAAATTAATCTTCAGGATTTTTGTCCATATAATGGACTTCAGTGGTGGCCAGCAGGCTGAAGGTCTAAACTGCAGTTTCAGTGCAGCTTGAAAGGGCTCTACACAATCCCAACCGACGAGTTAGGGTCTTATCTAGCAAAACGATTGGTTATTTTCTTAAAAAAATTAACATTTATATACGTTTTAACTACAAATGCTCGTCTTGCACTAGCTCGACTTCACGCATTAAGTAGTCATGTTGGAAAGGTCACACGTGATGTAGGCGGAAGTACCGACCCAGTGTTTACAAAGCAAATATGCAAAGAAAAAATCAAATGCCCTTTACAAAAAAAGGTAAAACAACGATGTCGGATGGTTTTGAAGTTGGAGAAGAAACTGAGATGGAGTTTTTCACCCTACCCTACTTTTCTGAACCGGAGTACACAGACGAAGAGCTAACCGTGTGTGAATTTTCCAAAGTGATTACATAATGTGTAAATTTGCAGACGCGCATCGCAAAGCTAGTGCAAGACATGCATTTGTGGTTAAAAAGTATATACATTTTTCTTTTTCTTTTAGAAAATGATTGATCATTTTGCTAGATAAGACCCCTATTCCTCGGCTGGGATCGTAAAGAGCCCTTTGAAGCTGCACTGAAACTACAATTTAGACCCTCAACCCATTGGCCACCATTTAAGTCTATTATATGAAGAAAAATCCTTGTACGTTTTCCTCAAAAACGTTAATTTCTTTGCAACTAAAGACAGAAAGACATGAACATCTTGGATGACAAGGGAGTGAGTAAATTATCAGGAAATTTTTATTCTGGAAGTGAACTAATCCTTTAACTGATTGTGTACCCCAATCTCAGGCCGAGAAAGTGCTTCAATTCAACCAAGAGACTAACTTAACTGCCCTGCTCCTGGAGGCCAAAGAGTTGGAAGCCCGAGTGATCATTCTCTCTGCCAGGTAAGAGGTTTACTCTTGGCAGCCAGCCAAAATCTCTGCACCTCACTCTTCAATGTACAATTACCTGCAAAAGTAAAAATGAATCAGAATAAGCCATCAACATATTTATTATTCTTTCCCCCCTGCTGAATAGACCACCACAAGTTGTGTTCTGGATGCTTTTGTTTCTTAAGGGAATATTCTAGGTTCAATAGAAGATAAGTTAAATCAGCAGCATTTATGGCTTAATGTTGATTACCACAAAAATAAGTTCCACATGTTCTTTCTTTTCTTAAAGGGGTCATATGATGCAATTTCAAGTTTTACTTTCTATTTGGAGTGTTACAAGCTGTTTGTGTATAGATAAGATCCCTAAAGTTGCAAAGACTAAAGTCTCAAACCCAAAGAGATATTCTTTATAAAAGTTAAGACTCTTCCACACTCTCCTAAAACGCCTCGTTTAAACACGTCCCCACATGTCTACGTCACTGTGTGGGAAGATTTGCATAACACCGCACAAATGTTCATGCAAAGAAAGAAGGCATAACATTGATTCTTGCTGTAGTATTGTTGCTGCCCCCGCCTCCATGTCGTGGAGACGCTGTGTGTTTCGTTGTGAAAGCTAAACTACTTTGTTTGGTCTTCTAAAAGAGGACACAGCTAGAAAAGTTGTTAAGTTGTATTAACAACACTGTTCCGGAACAGTTCAACCCAAATATTCAGATGCAATCACAACATTTTACGAAGGGCTGTTTCCTGAATCTGGGAGAGTAGCCTACAATGCCCGATGTTTCTATAAAGTAGGGCAATTCCAACTTTGCAAGGACAGTTTGGTGCTTCTGACTCACAGCATGTAAGTACAATTTCATATTTAAAGAATTTACGACTGACGATTCAAACGCAAGTTTTGAGTAGTGTAGGGTAGTGCTTGTTGTTTGTCGTTTCTCCAATCACACAAATGCAGACATGGTTTTATGTTTACGCGGCGTGATACGCAATGCAATGCGTAAAAGACAGTCTAAGTCATTATAATCCGTAATTATGTCCCTACTGGATGCAACAAATGCCTTGTTTGTAATGGGTTTTATTGGTTTTGTCTCGTGGCACTGGGACACGTCATCACAGTGTGGTAAGGGGCGTAACATTTTCTGTATTCAGCCAATCACAACACACTGGATAGCTGGCCAATCAGAGCACACCTCACTTTTCAGAAGGATGAGTTTTGTAAAAATCGACGTGTTTCAGAAAGGTGTAATGTGTTTTTTTAAACATTAAACTGCATAAACACATTGCATTACACCAAATACACAAAATAATGTTATTTTTAACATATGACCCCTTTAAAAAATAAATAAATGAAAACAACTACTTTTTCTATGTCAGGTTACATTCCATTTTACAACTTCATAGCAGGCTTAGTTAAATAAAAATAAAACTATTTAAAAAAATGTTGATTGAAATAAGAAAGCTGAAATAAAATAAAATACAAATATTGGATGAACAAACAAAACAACAAAAAAAAATTAATTGTTCTCTGAAATAAGCTGAAACATTAAAATTACTAGCCAGAAAAAAAAAATAAAAAATAACTAAAACAAAAAAAAAAACACTGCTTTGTTGCCAAAATATTGCCTAAAACCCTAAAATGACCATAAAAAGAACATTTTACAGCTCAAACAAAACAATTACACCTTTTTTTTCTTTTTTAGATGAGTCTTCAGGTACAGTATGTGCTTTTATAAAATTCTGCTTTTAAATCATACAAAAAATTTTTCCCATTTACTTCCGTTATACTCTAAGTGCCTTTTATTTTTTGTGGTAATCAATGTATCACAAATGCTTTTGATTGAGCTTAAATTGTACTGAACCTGGAAAATAGTTAGCTTTACCAGCAAGATTTGGCAACAACTTTTGCAGTACCTCCTATGCTGGTCCACCAGCAAGACCAGCACAAAACCAGCCCTTACCAGTTGGTATTTTCACACCAGGCCTTAGAACCCTTTGAAGTAAATAATTCTGAAAAGTCAAAACAATGGGTTTACAAAACAATTTCATTCTTCAGTAAGCTTCTCGTATTTTTGTCAGCGGTTGTAAACCTGTCTATCTGCCTTTAGCGAAGAAGATGCAGCAGCCGTGTACAAAACAGCACGCTTCCTCAACATGACAGGCTCAGGCTATGTATGGCTGGTTGGGGAGCGTGAGATGTCCGGTAAAGCTTTGAGCGAGGCCCCTGATGGTACGTACACCCACCTTAGTATAACTGAGACAGCCAAAGGAAAAGAAGCCATTTGTCTCAGTTTTTCTGTTAAACTAGAGAGGTTTTATTGATGAAGCAAGCAGATGATGTTAGTGTGTGTGTGTGTGTGTGTGTGTGTGTGTGTGTGTGTGTGTGTGTGTGTGTGTGTGTGTGTGTGTGTGTGTGTGTGTGTGTGTGTGAATTAACCATTTAAACATTTAAGCACTTTATGTGTTTAAAGGTTTTAAATGCGGCACTAGATTACACGATAATAGTTGCGTTCTCTGGTTCACTGGCAAGATTAATTACAGTTGTGAATTCAATGTTCAGCAGTTTTTATATTAAAAATGTGTGTTAACTCACAAAGTGTGGTTTTATCATATTATGTGTATTATATTAATAGTCTGGCTTTCATGAATTTAAAAAGGGTGTTTTTCAACCCTCCCCTTGACGTGTTTCTGGTATTGGTAAGCTATAAATGGCCTTTTATGTCCCAGACACTTCACAAGTCACAAGTTTTTAAAGTTCACACTATTGTCGTTGTCACTCCCAATACACTTGCTGACCATTTACCCTTCCAGTGTTTTTCTTGTCTTTGTCCACACTTAAAACACTTGTGGAGTCTTCACAGTAAACTTTTGGAGATATCTTACAGAACTGGATCTTTCAAACCCAGCTCCAGCAACAACAAAAACTCAGCTGAAGTTGGATTTATGTATGAAGTATACCTTAAATATGATATATTTCATCAATCAGTGTGTTAGTGTCTCACAAATTGGACAGGACTTACCGCAGTTTGGACGTAGGTGGTGCTGGTGGGCTCAGTTCATTAAATCCAACCTCAAGGGTCAAAGCTTGCATTTTGGGCAAAATGTCTCAAGTAACATGTCTGTGAAGAAGAAAAACATTCATTTTACATGCTGGCTCCGATTGGCTAAACCTAGCAGTGGAAAAAATTGACAAAACATGACTTGACATCTGATTTCAGAGTCATTTACCCATGCTGGCTCAAAAGGTGACCCTATGGGTTTTTTGTGTTGGAAAGGGCTCCCTAAATGTCAAGGGTGAACAGCTCACTGCTTCATTTTTAACGTCAACACATAGGGCTGATTGGCCTCCAGCTAATCAACGGCAAGAATGAATCGGCGCACATCAGTGATGCTGTTGCTGTCGTAGCCCAGTCCATCCAAGAGCTCTTCGAGAAGGAGAACATCACAGAACCTCCAAGGGGTTGCGTGGGCAATACCAATATCTGGAAGACCGGGCCACTCTTTAAAAGGTCAGTAGTACTAAAGATCATGCATGCAATTTGATTTAGTCTGATTTGTTATTATTTTCCATGACATTGTGCTTGAGGGGGTATTGTGTCATTCTTTAATGGATTTTGACAACCACAGACAGATGTTCACAGTGATCTAATGCACTGTCACAACGCATTATATTTCATCTATGCATATTTTTCAAGCATCACATCCACATACAAAAGGGTCAACAATTACTCATAGGTCAATAATGGCTATGCTCCACAGGGTATTGATGTCTTCCAAGTACCCAGAGGGCCTAACAGGACGCGTTGAGTTCAATGACGACGGTGACAGAAAATATGCTCATTACAGCATTCTCAACTACCAGAAGACCAGACTGATTCCAGTCGGCATTTATAATGGAACACAAGTACTAGTTTTATCTTTCATAGTGTTTAATTTATAATTTCATGCATGGGTCCTGATTCTTGCATTAGTTCCTGCGAGCCATACAAAAACAAATTTTACAGAAAATATAGAGTTTCAAGCCAACACTAGTATTGCCATAACTGTATTCAAAGCCAACACTGTAATGGCACTTTTGGAATCTAGGCAAATTATTTTAGATTAGATGACTGAACAAAGATTATGATTATAAGCCTGTTAATTATCTGCTTCATCAGGTGGTGATGAATAAACAGAAGAAGATAATTTGGCCTGGAGGTGAAACAGAAAGACCGAGAGGATTCCAGATGTCTACTCGATTAAAGGTACATGGTTCACTTCACTTATCCAAAACTTGCTGAAAATGTAGGGTCGTGAATTAGAAATGATCTGAATGCAATTGATGTCACATAGGAAAGCTGAAAAAAATCCCATCCTTCTATTGCAGATAGTGACCATTCATCAGGAACCCTTTGTTTATGTGAAGCCAACTATGTTGGACGGGACCTGCAAGGAAGAGTACACTCCTAATGGAGTCTTAATTAAAAAGGTGATCTGCACTGGACCAAATGAGACCATCCCAGGTAACACATCAGGGACGTTTGTCACTGTGCTTCTCTACATTCGCTGTCTGGATATACATACATACATATATATGCACCAGCTATTTCTATATGTATGAATGTAGCAAGAGTGCAAGCGATGTCTGTGGCTGTGAGCATGCGTGTTTGTATTTGTGTTAAATTATATTTAAAAGACATTTTTTTTTATATGTGTGTATGTTTGTTTTATGTTGTAAGTATGGGATTATTTAGCTTAGTGCAAAATGTATGCATGTGCTGGATGTTTGCAAACTTGTGAATGTGTTGCTTGGGCTTCCATCTTAGCCTTCTGCTTTGCATATAGTGACAGCTGTGGGTGTGCCTTGTGTCGAAGCCTATAAAATCTACAGGTAAAGTGTGAAATATGGAAGGATTGTACTTTTAGATGTTGATGCTCCCATCTGCCTGTTGAGTTTGTCTGAGATCAGAATAGATGGGAAAATACATCCATTCCAAACACAAGAGTTGTGGCTTCTTCAATTCTGCCAGTACCATAGATCAATTGAAAATTAATTCACATAGCTTGTTAATATTTTATTCCGTTATCATCTGCAAAAAATCTATGACTGGCCGAGTAACGGAGCAAAAGCCGAATTTATTAAAATGGAATTGATCAGACCTCAATGCTGTCTAGCGGTTGAGAGCACACACACCATCTAAAAGAGAAACACAATCTCTAAATGAGTGAGTCATTTTAACATTGGAGTGAATGGACTGAGTGGTGGCTTTCAAAATATCGATCTTTCCATAAGTATCTTTGTCAGATCAAATGAAATTTCACTTTTTCTGATTTGGTTACAGGACGCCCAACTGTTCCCCAGTGTTGCTACGGATTTTGCGTCGACCTTCTGATCAAATTGGCAATGACCATGAACTTCACCTATGAAGTACACCTGGTGGCAGATGGGAAATTTGGAACACAAGAAAGAGTAAGTACACTTTCACTTTGTGTCAAGTATAGGCAAGATGATAATCATAAGATTGCCTTCGACATATCTCTTGGTGATATAGGTAAATAACAGTAACAAGAAGGAATGGAACGGCATGATGGGCGAGCTCCTGGGTGGCCTTGCTGATATGATCGTTGCACCCTTGACGATCAACAATGAACGAGCCCAGTATATAGAATTCTCCAAGCCTTTCAAATACCAGGGATTGACTATCCTTGTGAAAAAGGTACGATTACACTACTCAAACTATCACATTCTATTTGTAGTTTAATTCCAGATCATCAGTATAGCCCTTTTTAAAAGATCAGCATTGGTAGTGACCACTTGCTACTGTAGCCTCATGGCAGAATTGCTAGTACCTACCAGAGCTGGTACTGAAATGTGCTAAATTTACAAAAGACAACATAAAATGTGTTTCACAAAAAACCCCTCACAACACACTACACTCTCACACACACACATCACAGAACACACTGGCTACTGGTGTGTCTACCATCTGCACATGTGGTGGCGGTGATGCTTTACCTACTAGACCGGTTCAGGTATAACAAGACATTGGGTTGAGAGTGTGGCTATTTGTTCTATGTATGTCCATGGGGTGGCTGTTGTTTGTTCTTATAGGGAGTTTGTTTCACTCATTTGGATCATGTAGCACCTTTGTTTCAGGATGTCTCCACAGTATATGAGAGCGCTGAACACGTTTCATTGTCAGGGTCGCCATGAAGGTGGGGGAGGTTGGGTGGATGTACTCCTTTGTAGCCTGTTGTCTTTTCTCTCGTTCTGTCTTTTTCTGTATGCTCTCTGTCTCTTTGCCTTGCTTCATGTTCTCTCTATGTTCTCTGTAATCTGACCAATGCTAAGTGACTTGGGATACTGGAGCATTTATTTGAAGACTACTTACAGGGGTTCTTTGCCTATTCTCTTTCTGATCATTTTCAATGTTTGACCTGGTTTCCCCAGCCCATTTGGAAGGTTTAAAGTAAACAGTGAAGAAGAAGAAGAGGATGCCCTCACCTTATCTTCAGCTATGTGGTTTTCCTGGGGCGTTTTGTTGAACTCTGGAATTGGAGAAGGTGTTGTGAAAGTCAAACTTTGTTTTTATGATCATATTAAATTAAATCAATTTTACTTGACATACGTTTGACTACTGTTGTACTTAACACATGTTGTCCAGGTGCCCCACGTAGTTTTTCAGCAAGAATTTTGGGAATGGTGTGGGCTGGCTTTGCTATGATTATAGTAGCATCCTATACTGCCAACCTGGCTGCCTTCCTGGTGTTGGACCGGCCTGAGGAGCGCATCACCGGCATCAATGACCCAAGGGTATGCTTCTCCAAGCACTTGAACTACCAAAGTAACGCTTTTCAAGATGCATATAGAGTGAGTTTGCATTTTTTTCCAGCTAAGGAACCCATCAGACAAGTTCATCTATGCCACAGTGAAGCAAAGTTCTGTGGATATTTACTTCCGGCGACAAGTTGAGCTGAGCACCATGTACCGCCACATGGAGAAGCACAACTACGAAAGCGCCGCTGAAGCCATCCAGGCTGTTCGGGACAAGTGAGTCCCTGCTGGGTAGACACCAGCAGATCTGGCCTCATGGTCAGCCAATCAGTCTGTCAGTCTCGAGGGTTCTGGGCCTGCGGGTCTCAGGTATATAAATCAGTGCCAGCACTTACTGCACTAACCTGTGACCCTGGTCCATAACCCCACACAGGAGAGGCCCAGCTATGTGCCACACATAACATATATTAACAATGAGCTAAAGAACACCTTTTTCAGGTTTTCAGCAAAAACGTCATTGAGGGAATCCAATGGGGGACAAAGCTCCACTCGTCCGGCATTGGATTTCATTTGTCTATGAGGTGGCAGTCTAGATTTCTGGTAACACAAGTCGCACAAGAGGGGTGGGTGGGATCGGGTGCCATGAGTGTGTTGTTTCTCACTGTACTGTTGCACCGTAACCCCCCATCCTTCCCGTCCTCCTCCCTTCCCCCTGCCCCAACAGCAAGCTGCATGCTTTCATCTGGGACTCTGCGGTGCTGGAGTTTGAAGCCTCGCAGAAGTGCGACCTGGTGACCACGGGAGAGCTGTTTTTCCGTTCGGGCTTTGGCATAGGCATGCGCAAGGACAGCCCCTGGAAACAGAATGTGTCCCTGGCTATTCTCAGGTCTGTCCCAGCCGAAGCAGCATATTGTATGCTTCTGTATAGTTTTATGTTGTATAAAAATCTCACCATTGGACACTTGCTCATCTTTCTCTATGTATTTCCCCTCTTTCATCCCTGCTCTGTTGTCTGTTTGCTTGATCATATATGTGTTTGTGTTCATGTGCTGGTGGTTGTGGTGACTTTGTGGGATTCATCGGTAATTTCTACCAAAAACAACTTATTAACTTTTGAACTTCTCTTCCTGCTCTCCACCACCCCTTACAGTTCCCATGAGAATGGCTTCATGGAGGACCTAGATAAAACCTGGGTGAGATACCAGGAGTGTGACTCAAGGAGCAATGCCCCAGCCACACTCACCTTTGAGAATATGGCAGGTATGGTCCATTTCAGGTACAGAGAAACCTAAAAAAGATTGGACAAAAAAGGTACAGTAGGTAAGGTATAGGGGCCTTTTTTTGTCCAATACTTTTAGTTGTCGTTTTATGCTCACCTGTGTTGATGGTCACATTTGTAACAAACTCATTAACTTTTAACATCCATCCATTTTGCATGGTTTTCAGCAGCAGGCCCCAAATATATGGGCAATACATTTAGGATTCCATCACACAGAGGCTCCACCCCCTCCAGCTCCTCAGTGGGTTGATTCGAAAAATACTGTGCCTACGTTAATCGTCTGACAGTTTCATTCATCCCTCTCATTCACAGGTGTCTTCATGCTAGTTGCTGGAGGCATTGCAGCAGGAATCTTCCTCATCTTCATTGAGATTGCCTATAAGCGCCATAAAGACGCCCGCAGGAAGCAGATGCAGCTAGCCTTTGCGGCCGTCAACGTTTGGAGGAAGAACCTACAGGTAAGGTAGCGCTCTCCTACAACACAAGAGGTAAAACAAAGGGTGAACATGAGGGAATGACCTCCCAACAGACTTTTACATATGAACCACTTTTCGTACTGGGCCTTAGTTCCCAAGTTTTTCATTCCTACCTTTGTTAAAAACAGATCTTTGGTTGCGCTGTTTGGTGTGGTGACCAAAGGTGGGCGATCACCATTGCGTGTTCTTAGGCTTCTAAAAGGGCCTGGGATTGTCTAGGCTGCTCTGGTTCAATCAGCCTCCTTCTTCTTGTCTGTCCCAACAGGACAATAAGGAGAGCTCAGGGAGTCAAGCTGTGGGTGCGGCTGGGACTCCATCTTTAGTATGTAAAACAAGCTGATCCATCTTGTTGCCACGCCATCCTTGCTACGCGAATCAGTATATTTAAAATAGCTGATATGCTTAGTTATCCATCAGAATATGAAGCTACTTTCATGGCATGAACCACTTAAATGCTTCAAACCACTTAGCGTATTACGGTAAGAAGAAATAGAAATATTTGAAGATGATGTAGGCTGCCAAATTAATGTTTGTGATATAAAAAGGTAATGCTGATTAGGTACTGCTAGTATACATCATCAAGCTATTCTAAAGAGAACAGGAAGCTAGTAAAAAAAAAAAAAATAGGACAGAGTGCTAATTGGTGAGTCTTTGCTTATATCATTTAAAAACAGTGCAAGTAATAATAATATGACATAAACATGTTATAGAAGTAAATATTTCAAAAGCCGAGCACATCCATGCTATAGTCTAACACAGTCCAATTTAAATGTCTGCAACAAGCTCTAGCTCACCTGTATGTCCTTTAAGACCAGTGTTTTCTAGTGAGAAGTCCTGGGAGGTCTTCCCAGTGGGACTGTGATATTTGGTGAGGGGTGGGCCAGCGGGGTAGGGGCTGGGTAGAAGTACAGTGAGGCTGTGAGAGCCTCAAGTTGCTTCTTTTTTCAAAATGACAAAAGGTCAGAACTGCTGCAATAGAATAAACAGCAGTAGCAGTGGAAGGTAAGATCACAGTTGCTTGTCTTTGTGAGCAGTTCAATTTACTGTCAATGTCTGTCATCTGCCTCACATATATAATTGTCTCTGTATGTATATGCATGTAGGCTCTTATGCAGAAAGGTCAAGCAAACATACACTACACATAACACTTTCAATTTGGAGTCTAGAAGACCTATGCCAGATAAAATTGAAGTGTTGATTTAAATATCAATCTATCACTAAACATTAGTTTATATGGATCATTCACTGTGGCGTTACATGTTTTTTGTCAGCTCTTCCTTTCTGTATAGGAATTTACACTAATTTTTGATGGTGATATCTTTGCAAGCTTGAGTATAAATATAAATGTTTGGTGTGTGTACTTCTATATGAATGTCCATATTCAAAACCCCCATTTGCACTTGTGTGTACTGCACCTTCATACAGGGAACTGCTTGTAACACACACACTGCACTTCTGAATATTCTGCCCAATTTGCAATTTTGTCCACTGGGCTGTTCCATTGTCATTTCAAAAGCACGGAGATGTCAAAAACATGCTGCCCACATTACAATGATTAATGGCTGTCTCTTGGAGCAGAGCCCATTCAGAAGTGCACTGCCTTCAGGAAAATGAGAAAACAAAAGGGAAACACTGAAAAAAGGATGATGCAAAACTAAATGAAGTGTGAATGTGTTCTCATGAGATACTATGTCAATGCTCGCAGCCATTTATGTCTCACTGTGCCGGTGGTCTATGTGGTTCCAGCATGCTAAATGCACAGACAGTAATCTAACCACAGCCAAAAAGGACTTATTAATATTATTTTCTTTGTTTAAAGCATAAAATTGATGCAGGACAAACAAGAATGTGTTTAGCAAAGTTGTTCTTAGATTGCAAAGACATTGTGGTAAGTCCCAAAGTGGTAGATTTTTAATTGGTAGCAGGGGTCAAATGATATTCAGAAACTTTCAAAGGACCGCAACAAATGATCCTGAGAGTCTTCCATCAGCCAAAGTCAACTGTATGCTTGTCCACATCTTGCTTACTTTATCCACACCCTTGCTCCTACTGCCCTCTGCATGAGTCTAAATGAAATTCACACCACATTTAACCCAACTCCTTCACACCCTAGAGTACATTCCTTACTATATGTGTGGTGTGGATTTCCGTTATACCCTACAAAAAGTATAACGCTCAAAGAGGGTTCTTATAAGTATTCATGTATTGATCAGTATTATTTCATATCCTGTGCTCCTTTGGCATTTTATTGGTTGCTCTACTTCCCTATAAGAGTGTTGTTTTGTTTGTGATATTACAGACTGCTTGGCTTTGATGTCATTATTTCCTCAGCAAACCCATTTTGCTGCCTTCTGCTTCTGCTTTTGGATCTTAAAGTCATATGATCTTTAAAGCAAGTGGATAAATATTCATTTATTTTTCTTTTTTCCTCCCCAATGCAGCCCTCTTCCTCTGTAGAGACTCAGGATGTAAGAATACCTTAATTCGACCTTTTCTTACACAAACACACCCAATCTTGTGCTATACCTTCGTACCATTTGTAGAGGCCAGAGAGTAGCCGTGTGGGGCACCTTTGTTGGACAGTGGGAGGGAAGGGGGCAAAAAGGTCCCAAACTTCTGTGCCTAAAACCACAAAGTGTTAAGAGGAAGAATTTATGAAACAGCAAAAAACAGATGCCAAGGAAGATCTTTTGGGAATCTGAAAGTGTTGCCACTTCGTGCAACCAAATCTGTTGCATCTGTTACCAATTCTTAGTCTCTTTATGTCAAACAAGTCTGACTTCCATTCATATTTGTAGATCGTTGGGTTTAAGATAGCTTATCAGCGGGGAACTATGGAATGTGGTTTTGGCAGTTGAAACCCAGCCTGAGAACATAAATAATTGTTCTACATATATTTATTTTAGGATAGGAAAAGTGGTAGAGCAGACAGCGACCCAAAAAAGAAACCCTCTTTTAGGTCCATCAGTACCAACCTGGCCTCCAGCATCAAGAGACGTAGGTCCTCCAAAGACACGGTAAGGAGGTTAAGGAATGGCATCTCTTTTTACTCGGCCGGTCTCTCTTCCTCTTTCTGCGTCTGTCTTTCTCTCGTCCTATTCTTCCGCTCCTTTCTCTGTATCTACTTTCTTCTGTCTTAAATGACATGTCATGTCTGAAACCAAGAGAGCCGCATTTCTCTCTGGTTATTCCTCCATTCCTGGCATCTCGGCCACGGCCACGTGTCTGTCACTCAGTCATCAAGTCACCATCCAGACCCCATCTATCAGTTAGGACTTAAGAGCTCAGCCATCCTTAAGAGAAAGGTTTTAGGACCCAGTGTTTAGGGAAAAGGTTCTAACCTAAGAGCTTTTCCAAGAGGAGGGGGCGCTGCACAATGCCTGATGTTTCTGGGCTGCTTCTCTCCCTATTGCAACCTCTGGATGTGGAGTGTTTGTTAGTGCGGATGGACGTGTGTGCCTCTTTTTGGTGGGATGTGCTGTGCGCATTTGTGTGTTTCTCGTCCCCAAACCTGCCTGATGTTATTGATATGAACAGTCAAATCTTGCAATGTATGTTTCCCTGACGGCATGCTTTGGTGTTGTGTTGTTTGATCAGAGCAACCGATACCATGCAGACTAACTTTATTTTTTTTTTTAAACAGCGGAACTTCCCTTTCAGACTTTGAAATCATCAATTAACAATGATTTTCTTTTGTACAACTGTTTTGTTTAACGTCATATGATATGATTTGTTTAGGTCCTAACGAAGTTTATTTCAGGGAATGGGCACTGAAAAAGAAAATTCTGTCATCATTTACTCACCCTCATGTTGTACCAAATCTGTATGATTTTCTTTCTGCCGTGGAACACAAAAGGAGATAGTGGAATGTCCAAGCTGCTTTTCTCCACTCAATAATAGAAGACAGTGACCAAGGGCTCTCAAGCTCTAAAAAACATAATAAAAGTACCATAAAAGTAGCAATTTATGTGCTATATTCAAAGTCTTATAAATAAGTCATAAAACATGCAAGAACTAATGACGTTTGATATCAATGACATAAACCTGGCAAGATACAGTACAAGTTTGAATGTGTGCAGTAAGTGAATTAAATTTGAGAGATATAAAAATTTTCAGCAAACAGCTCAAATTTCAATCTAACCCTTTCAATCAATTAGAAGACCTCGAATATAGCGTTAACAGCAAAATTATCATTATAATCATTATAGAATTATTAATATCATATTTTTTATTAGAACAGATAAAATGATTGTGCTGCTATAGTAAAACCTTTCCAGATACAGAGAAAGTTAGCACTTTAAATACAATATACTTGTATTTTGTATAATATATAAACACAGATCAAGTCTTTTGATAACAGTTGATTTTGATTAACTTTAATATGATTTGCTATGGCACCACAATTTATTAAATAGGACCTAAACAAAATGTTACATTTTCTAACATTTTGTTTAGGAAATATGTTACATATTTTTTCCTTTTTAAATGTTTAAGAAAATGGGGAGAGTGGGTTGGGGTGGTAAATGGTGAAGAAAAGTCACAACAATCCAGGTAAAAAGAGAAAAACAATAGTAGCCATCCACGGTGTTTAACCATCCTTTTATTTCTTGATATCAGTGTCACCTTTCTTTCTATATAAGTGGATGTATATGGATTTATAACTGTCGACGTCCCCCACATGATGTACATGCTACACAGCCTCTCTCTTCCTCTGCAAGCATGCAATATATCTGTCGTAGAAGTAGAGACTGTGTTTTGGTTGCCTTAGTAGAAGTAGTTGCATTTTTGTGGTAGTGATGATACACACACTTTTTGTCTCTTTTGCTGATTCACTGTCTCTCACCAGGGGGCACTGTGGGCTTGATTTGGAAGTGCCAACAGCAAGCCTTCTAAGTGAACATAACAAGAACTCTCATGCTCTCTAAGGCGTGCTAAGGGCATTCTTGATGCAACACCAAGGAAGAAAGAAAAAAGAAAAAAAATTAAAAGAAAAGAAAATCCTCCTGTTGTCATCAGAAGTATTGCTGAATACATTTATTCTGCAATATGATGATGATCTTGGCAATGAGAACTTTTGCCATAAGATATGGCTTTTAGAGTTGTTGCATCATATATTGAGCTTATAAGTTTATTTATTGGCAATGGCATAGTAATAAAAAAAGAGTAAGCTATAAAAGAGGACACATGCTATAATTAGTAAGATTAATTTTGAATTTAATATTTATGTCTAGTTGTCAATAAGAAACGTTATTAGGGATGCACAATAAATATCGGCACGATATTAATGCGCATATTGTCAGTAAAGCCAGTTCTGTAATCAGCTGTAAATCTCTACATGTGCGTGCTTTCACATGGAGCAGCATTTACTACACAGAGAGGTGGTTCACTGACAAGCAAAATATGATCGTGGTTTTGCGCAGCTTGTCAGTGAACAACGGCTCTGTGTAGTAAATGCTGCTCCACGTGAAAACACGCACATGTAGAGATTTACCACTGATTACAGAACCGGCTTTACGGACAAGATGCGCATTAATATCGTGCCGATATTTATTGTGCATCCCTAAATGTTATTTTGAAATTAAACATCCAAACATTGCATGTGTCTTTGGTTTTTGCAAAAAAAATTTACTACTCTTAAAATTTAAAACCATCTGAAACTCTTTGCTGCTGCTTTTCCATCAATATATGCATTTTGCTTTTTGAAAATGTATTCCTTAGGTATATATAGTCAGTCTTGATTAGCAGATGTTTTTCAGCTTAACCAATAAAGCTCTCTGTGCCTCAATTTCACAGTTTGCCACAGCAAGGAACAGAATTTAAAATGATAATAATGTAATAATCCTGTCAGAACAAAATACTTTGTTTTAATAAAAATGTCCTTGCCGTTGCAACATGGCAAGCCTCAATGAGAGACATTTTATAGCTTACAAAAACTGAAAGCAAAAACAAAAAAATGTTTTGTTGTGTTAACTGCCTTCTGACTGGGCACCTGCATGTCACTGAGTGTTTTGCCAATGCGGCACTGCAGATGCCCATGTGAGAAAACAGCTTGTTGCTCTTCTAACACATCTAAGCTTGAGATGAGGAAACAGGAACTGCAACTTAACGAGAATTAAATATATATTTCAGATATAAATATGCAGTGGGCCAGAAAGTATTTGTACATTTGAGCCAAGTTTAAAAATATATCAATGTCATTGCATTAGAAAACAAAATATGAAAGCAACTGATATTTCTGTCCAATAACAAACCTTAGGTGAAATACTGTGGTTGTTAGGTTTTACATTTAAATAAAAACAAATATAATACTGTTCTAAATGAAGATTTAAAAAAAAGTATTAAAATCCTGACACAAATTAAAAAAAAAAACCAACTTAAATTCAAAAATGCAACCAACCACAACTTTGTAAACTCATCAACCACAACAGTGCTTACTCTTAGTGATATCATATATCCACTAATAGTTTTATACTTCATGATATCATATATCCACTAGAAACCACATTAAGCCAAGTGGGTTAAAAGCAACTGCAAATATAGCTTGGAAAAAAGGTCATCGGTTAACATCACTTGTTTGCAGATGCCAATTGGTTTATACATCATTATATAATGCACTGACATTCATATTTTTAAGTGTGTTGCAAGCGTCCAAATATATTTTGACTTTTGACAACATAAATAACACATAGGTTATTAGGTGACCTAAAACCATCTCACAGCAGAGAACCTGCTTCCTCTTCTTTGAATATTATTCTAAATACCACCTAAGGCAGCAAGATAGCTGGAAGAACACTTCTCCCACACCGTTCAAAATTTTTATAACCTCCTTGGATGTAACAGAATTTTTGATGTGTTGTGTTCCATTGTAAAACATAGCCTGTTAAATGTTTCAGAGTCCTGGCCTGAAGGCAAAATTTAGTAAAATACATTATGAGTCCATGTTTTGGATTTGCATGCTACGTGCTGCCTTGGGGGTAAAGAAGGAAATTCCGTTCTGGGCTTTTGGGGAAGAGGAAAGCTAACAGTCGCATTAATGTTCTCTATCTTGTGTGTTTTCTACCTTCTCTCCATTTCTACAGCAATACCCACCCACAGACATTACGGGCCAACTCAACTTGTCCGACCCGTCTGTCAGCACGGTGGTGTGAGGCAGAGAAAGAGGGAGAGTTTAACATAAAGACATGCTCATTCTTTAGAGACAGACAAGATGGAGAGAGGAGTGTTGTAGTGCTGCTCCTCTGGGTTTTGCACAATGGATCCATCACGGACGAGAACTACTGAGCCACTTCACCTTTATGAAGAGCCAGTGGGACCTGTTGGGACTTGATGGTGGACTGCAGGGGATGGCATGACACTGCAATGCACTGGAGCACTGCGAACACACAGACCATATAAACACATAAACACATACACCTTTATAGCTTGATGCTAAAATTAGTATATACTATCATTCCATCCACCAGAACAACTTCTGAATAAATTATTTATGATTATGTAGAAATATTTCTTATTAGTATTAGCCTAGTGCTTATTCTTACGTTGATTAAGTGGTTTAAGTATTGTACAGTATAATTTAGAACAAAGAACAAAACATTTCATGTCTCAAGGCCAATTCTAAGGCCAGTTTTTAGAGAATTAACTAGTTGTATATGTATAAGATTAATTATAGTCATCAATTACATATGATATTTATCTTCTTTACTTTTTTATTGTTTTACTTGCTTTCTGTTCATTGTTTTTTCATTCTTTGTCTATACAATCTATATCAGCCAATCAAGCACATTATCTGTGCTATTTCAAATATCATTATCTTTCCTAATCTAAAATCTCTTTGCATGTAATATGCATGCAAATTTGTCCCTAAACGTTTAAGGACAAGAAAAAGTATACAATTCAAATGTTAGATTTAAGATGTGGCTTACTGCACATTATTTAATTGCAAACTCTCCTTCAAACTCAACAGTTCTTCCTCTTTAAAGTTCTTACGCAGTTGTTCTCAACTTCAGTCTGAAGGGTGCATCAACGGGCCGAGTTTTTTCATCCAACTAGCACTTGGTGTCTCATGCAAAATCATCTCTGTGTATTGTCCCCACAGACGACCTCAGAGATCTTTTACATGAGAAAACCCCAAGTGTGCCCATTTATCTTTGACACTGGTGCTGTTGTTTCATATACACCTATTAGTTAGATGGCAAAACTGGCCCATTCCCAAGTTCTGGGGTTGAGAAACATCAACAAAAGCTGTACAAATAAGGACTGCTTACTGTAAATGTTCACTTAATGCTATTTATATGACCCATGGAAAATCCCCTATAAGAGAGATCACCTACCTAGCACTTTAATGTGAATCTGTCGGAAGCTATATGCATATGGAAATTATGCAATTTGCCAAATGTTGATTGTAATACTCATACTTGATATGAAAATGCACATTTGAGAATGCGAAATATATTATATGTAACTGTCAGCTGTTTGTTTTTTAACAAAACACTCCTTTTCTAGTTTTCATATTTCAAAAGATGTAGACATATTTGTTTCTGATATATATCAGAGTTAAACTGTGTTAAATTAGTGCACATATATCTTCAGTTTACTACTATTAAGTTACACTACTTTAGGTTTTAGTCTTTTGAAACTGACAGGTGTACAGTATGTTTTTACTCATTGCTTGGACCAATGAACGTGGTTTGTACTTAAGAAGAACTATGTATTATACCTGATTTCAGGGCATGTTAACACTGAATTCAGTTTATGTTGCTTGGACTGCTAGATTGCAGATGACTTTAAGAAGATGTTGAAAAAAAGGAGTGTTTTTATGAGAAACTGTCACACTGTTTATGACACACAAACACAATCAGAAAAATTACATCACATACAGTAACACACATATCCTGAGCCTAAGTCTTATTTTAATAAGTGTTACATCATGTTTCAGTTAATTTTAGATATTTCTCCAAATGAACACATAATGTTTGCATTTTGAGAAAAATATATAGAAATAACATTTCTGTTTGCCAATAAATTTGTGCCATGTCAGTTGCATACAACAACTAAGTGTCTTTTCAATTTTGTGAGTATAATATTATATCCACTACACAAATATCATTGAATTTATTTATTAATTTATTTCCATGATTTCTAAATCTAAATCAATGTATGTGTGTGTGTGCCTGTCAAATTTTGATTTAAATTTGTTCCCAGAAGTGAGCAAAACTTGACAAAGTCTCCCAAAACCTTGCTTTGAGGACATCCTCATTTATAATACTGTATATATATATATATATATATATACACACAAACACTCACTTGTAAAAATGTAGATTTTTTTTTTCTGTTAGGATAAGGTTAGAAAGTGTACTACTATCTGTGTATAAAAACAACATAAATCTATGCAGTATCCCCAGTTAGATGAATAAGTAAACCTGTGTGTGAATATGTGACTTATGCACAAATAGTTTAACAGATCAAATCTCAATGCACGAAGACGTGCACACAGACAAGTAGCAAATAAACACAGCTTCCACTTGGACTACCCATTTCCCATAAAGTCCAATATCTACAGGGAGATCTAGAGAGGTGGAGATGCATACATTAGTCAGATGTCTACGTTATGGGGGTAGTGGTCAAAATAGTAATCTCTTAATCTCTCATTATGAATTTGACAGCGTATTTAAGAGGCGGTATCACCATAAGTGAGGACAGACTGCTCCTCTACAAACACTGACGTCTGCAACAGGTGAGTTTACTGCGCAAAACTACGTGACAGCTTATTTATCGAAACGTATTAAGAACTGTTTTTGAACTGCTAAACTGTTTCACACCATCCTGGACGCGACAAACTATTCAATTATCGTCAACAATGTGCGCGCTTGCGGTTTGGACAGAATCGCGTCGTCTTGCCTGCTCTTGATCTGTTTATTCCATTGCCTGAACGCAGGTGGAGGGATTATAGCTTCCAAAACAAGTTTTTATTTATTTTTTATTTTTTTCATTTAATTTCGACGTTGTAATTCTCCAGCGTAAATTATTTAAGTGAAAGACCGAACAACATTAGTGGGAAGACATATAAAAAAAAAAAAAAAAAAAAAAAAAAATCTGTTTTTAGCATTGTTTACATTTACTTTCCCTCTCCATAGTTTGCGCCAAAATATGCTGCCATAAAATTACCACAGTTGTCGTCACTCAGGTACGTTTTAGGGTAAGTAAATAGCCCATAGCAACTTATTCTCTAAACATAACCACCGGAGCAGCTTCTGTTTCAGTGTTAGATTACTTCAGCGCATGCGTGACCTATTGACGAGACTCCTGTGGGCGTGGCAGACTGCACAATATAAAATTTTTGTACAATATATGTAGTTATATAATATACCATATTACATATATATATATTACATACGCTCTTTTGAGACTTCTTGTGTGTTAACCGTGATTATATTCTGAGTTCAGGTGTGTTTTTGGAACCAGCATACTTCAAGTAAGCAAGGTTTGGATTAGTCAACCGAGAGTTCAGGGTATATGTTAAGGTAAATTAATCTTGTTTTCTGGAATACCCCCTGGTTTCTATAAATAATAAAATAGTCAATATATACAGTATGTGTGTTTGTGTGTGTTTTATTTAAAACATATTATTTTTATTAAAGTAACCAGACTACAAAAAACTATTTTTATAGTTGTTTTTTGGGATAAGATTTAATTTGTTGTTGTTGCTATTACTTGCACTAGCTGCCTAATCCATGTGACCACTGTATGTTTCTTTTTTTCAGACTCTGGCAGGTGGTAGTGACAGTTGCTCTGTGGTCAAGAAGCTTCTTCTTTCTGCGACGATGGGGGAGACAGAGGCATGCTTATTTTCACCTGTTGCTCCTGCTGGGACCTGGATTAAACACTGGCTGTCCACACACTTCAGGCCTAAACACTCACTGGAGGAAGGTTCCCAAAGTGAGCGCTGCTCATCTCACCCATTTTGCACCAGAAAGAGTCTTGTGGTGGCCCTTCTGGTCATTTTGGCCTTGGTTGTCATGATGCTGCTTCTACTGCTGAATTATTATTGTATTATGGTCTGGCACCTGTGTAAACATGAAGAGTCTGTTCTCCCAGTATTTCAAAACACTACGCCAGAGCTGGACTGGCAGGACTGAGATGTTACACATTTGATTGTTTTTGTTTTAATATTTGGTGCACCCATCTGGGATGCATTTATGTTTTATGCTGCTGTGTTTTTTGTTTGATGAACTGAAATAACACTCAAAATCTCCATTGTGAGATTTTTCAGTGGATGTGTGATTTTAAAATGAAATTATTTACACTGTCAGGTTACTCAGTTGACCTTTTAGTTTTGTATTTATTCAAATGACTTCCTAGGTTTACCATTACATGGTCTTGAAAATTGTATTGTAAATTTTAATTTGCAGAGTCACTGTATTTATCCATCTATTTTAAATAGTTGAACTTTATCTAGTGAAGCTTGAAATGTAGTTAAATACTGTTCATAAAAGCAGTTATTGTTCAAGCTTTCCAAGTATTTCTAGGTAAATGTTTTCATTTCTCTTTTTAAGCTAATACAAACTCATATCACTCAGTCATATTACTCAGTACATGTTTTTATTGAACTGACTGTATTGTAAACACTAAATCAAAAACACAACCTTTGCCATATATTTGAAACCTTGTTCAATTTAAGTTCTAAGAATTTTTAAGATGACATTTGGCCTTAATTTAGTAATTCTGTTTTGTCATAAAATAAGCATTACTGCTCCATTCATTACTGATCCAATTCAAGTGCACAGTAACTGATTATGGATGATGTCACACATTTCTTCATTTCTTTTCCCCACAGTCCTCCCTTTTCCACACCAAAAGGGAAGTTCCTATCACATGCAGAATAGTGCATTGCGGAAACAAAGTAGTCCTGTTAATACAAAGCGCCTCTGCTCTTGGCAGGAATTATTATATTCAGAGCATGCTGTCTGTGTCATTACACCTACAAGAATGACTCTAGATTCTAGTCAGCTGCACCAGTGGACACACCTTTAGGAGTCACATTTTAAAAAGATAACAGAAGAAGATTTTTGGAATGTTTGGAACACTCCCTTATTCTACAAAAAGGTCATAATTAGTGCAGGACATATTGTGGTTCTACTAACAATATATTCTTCAGCAATTATTATTAAAACAACAGCTATTCTACATCTGTCTGTATTTCTAAATCGTCTTTATAGCAATAAAACATTTTAAACCATTTGTATTTCTTATTATTCTAAAGAAACTCTTTACGCAAACTCAAGCTGAAGCAGTAAATTCTTGGAGAATTTTATTATCATCATTTACTGTACAGACTGTAAAATAAATGGTTCTACTGTTACTGTTTTTGTCAGAGGGGCTTCTGTGTACAGGAGAAGTCTGTACTCTTGTGAAGGAACAGGGCAGGGGGAAGGGTTGCTCTTGGTCCTTCACTATCATTTTCACTAGGCAAACCCCAACTTTACTGATGGATAAACTGTTTGTTAAGTTTGTTGTCTCAGTGGCACTCTTTCTGTTTGGAATCGTGTCTATTCTACTCCTGACTGTATCTATACATGAAATAAAAGAGCCACCGGAGTACATGGTACATACTTCTGTGTCCTGCTTAAAATTAAATTATTTATTTTGTGTTCTGTCTCTCTCTTTCACTCTCTCTCTCTCTCCCTCTCTCGCTCTCTGCCTTTATTTCTTCTGTAGGTTAACTTGAGTTTTACACAGTGTGTCCTGATTAATGGGAGGGATGATTTTGGCAGTTGATACAAAGAGGAATTGTGTTGTTTCTGTGGATAAATTAAAAGCCTAAAAACAATGAATAATCACAAAAACATGTTTTAAGCACACACTAATATGTTGCGCACAGCTGAATAATATTTAACAACCCTCATTCCTGGATCAGGGTGCAAGGCACCAGCGAATACCGAAGCTGCCTTTGCAACACTTCTAATTTTCCAACCCAACATCAGCAGGGGCTTCATGGTGAAAGGCACAGAAATTGACAAAGTGGAACATATGAATTGAACAGAAAAAAATCTGATGAATTTCTCTTTCTCTTAGGCCTTCTCTGCCTATTTCTTCACTCACAATTATCTCCAGCAAAGTACAGGGATACAGATCAGAACCTCTGCTCAGATAGAGGACGCTACTCAAGCTCTGAGTGATATACTCAGTGTGAGCAGTCTTCTTCCAGAGGAACCTGTGGACATCAGGAAGGGCTTGTGTCCTGCAGCATGGATTGGCTTGTTGATTCTCCTAACTGTGACTGCCACCTTCTGTTAAATGGCTCTCCTAGTGATTTGAAGGAAAAGGAGTAATGAAGGTGTCTCATAACTCACTGTAATTCTAAGTGTTTGGGCAGACTCTTTTTAAAAGACACTCCACAAAATTATGTTTGCATGAATAATTCATTCTGTGCTGTCTAGTACTGAATCCAATTTAACAGAAAATAATATTTGATTCTTTGCCATTGACATATATTTACCAAAAGACATCAAAACGTATCAAAGTTAGAAAATTAAATGTTACTGTCTATCAGATTTCAGCAGATTTCTCCGTCTTTGTTTATCTTGTGTGATACACTAATCAATTTTATTAAAGGAAATATAGGTATTTTTGATGAGGACTGTTGCTGATGTCTTCAGTGGTCCAGAACTGTAGTTATGCATCTCTATTTTTGGACCAGTTCACATTTATCTTCAGTTAATATACAATAAGAAATTCACAGCATTTAACCTAAGGAATACAATTGTGATGTTAGTAATTTACCAAGTTGAATTCATTTCTGATGCAGGTGAAGAAAGTATGTACAAAACCAAACTACTATATGTAAACTATAGGCCTATTTTATTTACTGGTTACCATAAATTCTAAAGTTAACTTACTGTTAAACTACCGAAATGAAAAAAAAGATTGAATGTTTGAATGACACTGTTTGTATGAGTTTTTACTTTTATACAATTTTACAGTATTAACGATATCTTTTTTATTTTATCAGAAACTGCTTACAATTTTATTTATAATTTGCTTCATACAGCAACACATCTATTTTTAGGTTTTTAAATTTACTAGGACGATAACATAAAAACACCAGATGATGGCAGTAAGCATCTGCTTAATTCTGTGGCTGGCACGTAAAGAAATGTGATCCTACTGCGCATGCGCATATCTCCTCCCTTGAATATCTTAGCCATTGCCATGTAGAGCTCTTTGGCATTTTTAGCTTTATCAGCTACAGTTTTGATTTATTTCCAGGTATAAAAAAATGTCCGAGCTTCAAGCTAGTGTATCGTGTTCTCCGCAGTGTGCGGAAACAGACAAAACCAAAAATACAGACGATATCAATCCAGAAACAGTACAAAACACTAACACCAATATTTCCCAGGTTGAAGAAGGTGAGTCTTATCAGTTGAAACCCTTCAAACACTTCAAAAATGCAGTCATGTGGAGTTTATTTGCATCGAATGCTTGTGTTTGAGTTGTTTGAGATGGATTCATGGGTGGTAATAAAGCTTAGCAAGCCAACAAGCTAGGCTAGGCTAAATATTAGTATCCATCATTCACCTTAAACAATCACCACAAAAATCCCTTTTTAAAAAAATCTGGTGTGTGTTTAAGTCGATTGTCACCATACATCGGCTAAAAATACACATTAAGACACAAAACGTAGTTTTAATGAATCATACCTTCGTGAAAATCGATTAAATCGCCGATTAAGCAACAATCTAGCCATATAGTGAATGCATTTTTATTAGCCTCATAATAATCCAGTGCAATTGTTATGAAAAGTAACAGCTCGTTTGTGAAATTTCAGAACGTTTTAGTGCTTTTTAAGTTGTTTATTTTTATTTCTAACTAATGTAACTTTATATTTAAAAAAAAAAAAACTTGTATCTCATTATAAAGGGATTGATGTATATGTTCTTTTAGACAGTTGTACAAAAAGTTGACCTTAATAAATGCAAATCTAGTTATGTTTTTATGCAATTTTCGTACCCACAATCTTGTAACATTGGTGTCTAGATTGTTTGAGCTGATAGTACAATGACACATTCAGAAACAAACAGCCTTACCGAATTGAAACTTTTTTTTTGCAAATAATTTAACTATATGTACATTGCAGCATGGCATTCATTAAAATAATGTCAAAAGATTCCTCAGCATGCACAAGTTGTCTCTATAAGCTATGCACTGCATCAAGATTATGTCATTTATTGGGCTAGTATTATTGGTTTTTTATTTTATTTTATTTTTTTAGTTTGAATCTATTGAAAACAAATAGATTTTTTAATTGACATTATGATGTACCAATGCCTAGATTCAGTTGTAACATTTAAAACTATTTGTCTTTAATTGTATTTGTGTTTTTATAACAGATTTTTAATATTGGTCAATTATTAGTTATCAGGCATAACAAGAAAATAGTTGTCAATGTATCCTTAAATCTGTTCAAAAGAAACCTGATACATTATTACTAGTATGCTTGGCTTGCACACATTGGGCTTTATTCATGAAATTTAAGCAGAACGAATTTCTCTGTGGAAGTCGTGGCCTAATGGTTAGAGAGTCGGACTCCCAATCGAAGGGTTGTGAGTTTCGAGTCTCGGGCCGGCAGGAATTGTGGGTGGGGGGAGTGCATGTACAGTTCTCTCTCCACCTTCAATACCACGACTTAGGTGCCCTTGAGCAAGGCATCGAACCCCCAACTGCTCCCTGGGCACAGCAGAAAAAATGGCTGCCCACTGCTCCGGGTGTGTGTTTACAGTGTTTGTGTGTGTGTTCACTGCTCTGTGTGTGTGCACATTCGGATGGATATTGCATGGCTATGTGAAACACCTAGTGATTACAGAGCCAAAAAACCCGATAACTCAAAATAATGAAATTGCACACATTGGGCTTTATTCATGAAATTTAAGCAGAACGAATTTCTCTGTAAATCACCTGTATAACCATTTGTGTGTAAATTGTCACATTTAGTTCAGTCTGATGATTTATAAGAATGAAATCTTGAACAAAATTAATTTCCTGCTTAATTATGCTACTGATATTTCTTAGAGATAAGAATAATAGATAAGAGTACAGTAGTGTCTGTTTTTTGTTGACTAGTGTTACTGAAAGCCTCACACAGTGCCTGAAATCTATTTCTTATCATAAATCATGATCTGTCAAAATCTGATTTGTAAAAAAATGAGATCATGATTATTCAAACCACTTAAGCTACCTTACACAAAATGATATTAAGATTATTATTTTTGCTTTTACTGTCTGATTTTTCTGCAGGGTCTCAGAGCGACAGTGATCTTCTCAAAGGCCTGTTGACAGATAGCTTCTGTCACATCTGTGAAGCAACCCTGCTTTATGAGTCCCAGAGAGTTTCTCATTATGAGGTTTGTGAGGTTGTTTTTCATGCAACTGTATCAAGTTTTTCAGGCAACCTCAAAAGGCTGCAGTCATATTTCTAACGTTGGTTTCTATGTTGCCAGGGGAAAAAGCATGCACAAAGAGTCAGGATGTACCTTCAGAACAAGAAAGCTAAAATAAATAAGCCGAGCCAAGATTGTGGAGGCGTTTTGGTATGTAACAGATCATACAGAATATGCATATTTTACTTTTAAGTGTGTATCAGTTTTTAATACGTCACGTTGTGTTACAGAGAGGTCTGTCTGCAGAGAAGTTCTGCGAGCTGTGCAACATGGTATTCAGCTCTCCAGCTGTGGCCAAGTCGCACTATGAGGGCAAAGTTCATGCCAAGAACATGAGAAAAACAAATCCTCCACCACCTGAAGGTGTGTAAAATCAAACTGGAGCCTGTTAAATTTGAGACTTCACCATTGTGGGCTAAACCTGTCATAACTCTACTTTGTTATATTCAACTTTCAGCGCCCGTCCTAGAATCCACAACTCCTGTTATCCTCCAATCAGAGGCTGCTGTGCAGAATCAGATCAGTCAGGAGCAGAACACTTCTGGCTCGGGTGATCAAGAGGTTGATCTTAGTGACCCCAACAAGTATTGTACGCTGTGCAGCGCTTCTTTTAATAACCCTCTGGTCGCACAGCAGCACTACATCGGCCGGAAGCATCAGCGGAACCAGGCCCGGCAAGAGATGCTGGACCAAATGGGGGAACAGTCAGAACATGGTATATGCTAATATACATCAACACTGGCCAATTTATTAATATGAAAATTTTAGGATGTCACATTTAATCCATTAATGTAAACAGAAGTATTGTTGTACTCAGTGGTCGTTCACTGATATTTAAAGAACTTAACAATTGATATTTCCTTATCATTATACCCTCTTTCTTGGGCTATTTTGTTTTTCTCTCTCGCACACATTCAGCGAGCTCCCTGACTTGCCCTATTTGCTGTCTGACGCTCAGCTCAATAGAGATGTACCAGGCACACATGCAGGGAAACAAACACATTGTCAAGTGAGTGACATCGCTCTCATTGGTTATTTTATCTGATGCCTTTTTTGTTACAGCCACTAGGATTTGGGTCTTGTTTTAGGAACTAGAACTTAAGTTTACTTTAGCGTTAGGTTGATTTATAGGGCAGGCTGCTTAGTCAGCAATTATCGGACATTTTTAGATTATCAAAAGTATTGGCTGATAACCAACGTTGTTTGCTTTAAAATATTTAAAAGTCAAAGGGAAATCAGAATGAATCTTGTTCACGTTCTAAATATGTATTCATTGACAAAATCCATATTCTCTCTGTGCAAATGAATAAGATCAGAGAAATACAAGTTGTGGCAAATGGATGAATTTTGGTGAAATTTGAGTGTCATTAAAATAAATGTTAACACATATTACAATTATTTCAGCATTTTACATATTTGCGTACACTGTAAAAAAAATAATTTTAAAGTTGTAAATGAAAAGATGGGAGTATATTTTACTAAATTTCTTTGCAATTCTTTTGAGAAATTTACTAGCAATTTCTGAGTGAAAGTCGTTTACACCAATTTGTTGGAAAACTAAAAATTTTTCAATCACTTGTTTACATGCAACTACTTTAATTTTAATCTGCTTGTTATTAGCCATCCAAATCAGTGAAATGTCATTCATCTTTGACCTTAGGGAGAAGAAAGTTATGGAACTGTGCAAATCTCAGAAGAAAGTGTACGACTCCTTCCAGGATGAGCTGGCTGACTACATCCAGGTGCAGAAGGCTCGGGGACTGGAGCCCAAAGCAGGGCCGGGCAACACAGGACAAGCAAACATGGATCTGGATGAGAGTGTGAAAGAAGGTCCACAGAAAGCAGAAGAGATGCCTCATCCTGGCAAGCTGGTACCACGTTTTCCACCCCCTGGTTTCCCTCAAACTCACTGGCACCCACACTTCCAGTCTCAGGTCAATCAGTCTGGCTTTGGCATGAGAGGCCCTGTCCCACACTATCAGCCGGGGTATATGCCCCATGTCCGTCCTCCTTTCACACCTGGTCACCTGTGTAAAAGAGGAAAGAGCCCCGAGTCAGTTAGCTCCTCCTCTTTTTCAGACTCCTCCTCCTACACTAGCAGCAGTAGTGACAGCAGCAGCAGTTACGACAGCAAAGAGAGGAGGAGACGGAAGAGGAAGATGAAAAAGCGAGGGAAGAGCAGAAGAGACCAGGAGGAAGGGTCTGATACGGAACGAAGGGAAAGGAAAAAGAGGCAGAAAGGAGACAGGAGAATAAGTGCAGAAGGAGAAGATGATAGGAAGAAATGGAAGGAGAGAAGAAAAAGAGAGAGGAGCTCTAGTGAAGACGAGGAAAGCAGAAGTAAAAGAAGAGCAAGCAAGAAAAGTAGGAGGCACGGGGATGGACAGCATGCAAAGAGACGAAAAGAAGAGGAACTCTTGGTCAAACAAGAGATTGAAGTGCACGAGGAACCACAGGGAAAGATGGAGGAGCACGTAGAGGTCAGAACAGAAACAAAAGATGGCAAACACAAACACAAAAAAGAGAGGAAAAAAGGAAAAGAGAAGACAAATCAAGAAGACAGCAGGACAGAGGAGGAAAGGCTCTGGGATGAGACGATTCTTGGTGTTTTTTAGACTTTTTTTTTTTTTTTTTTTTTTTTTTTTTTTTTTTTTAAATGATGGTATTGTTCTGATTAAACTGCGCGGGACCTCAGAAAAGAAGTTTTCTGAAATCCTCTGGGCTCCTGTCACTATTTATGCATTCTAAAGAAGGCCTTTCTTTCAGAAACTTATCTGCTCTAAATTCCTTATTAAAGATTCAGAAGTTAATCTTTTGTCATCATTTACTTACCCTCATTTCATTTCAAACCCTTATGATTTTTATGGAACACAAAAGTAGATGTTTTTAAGAATGTTCATGCTGCCTTTTTGCAATTCAGGGAATGTGAATAGAAGCTGTCATTCTCCAAAAAGAAATAGAAGTCAATACAACTTGTGCACTATATTTCAATTATTTAGATTTTTGGTGAGGTACAGAATAAAATTGAATCAAAATAATATTGCTGCCTCAAATTTGACATTTTCAGCCTTGCTGTGTCGTGAGCAGACATATGACATGCAAGAAACTACAGTGTTTGTTAAAAACAAAGCAAAAATCAAACAGCTTAAAAGACTTTATATTGCACAAGTTGTATGAATTAACTGTTACCTTTATGATGCTTTTGCCATTTTTAGAGCTCGACAGCATCCATTCACTTTCACAGTGGAAAAGAGCAACATGAACATTATGCTTAACCTCTCCTTTAGTGTTCCACAGAAGAAAGTAAGTCATGCAGGTTTGGAATGACATGAGGGTGAGTAAATGATGTGAAAATGTTAATTCTTTGAAATGCTCAGGACTACAGACTTTAGGACGTCTCTAGAGATGCACTTCACTATTGCAGAAATCAGTAACATTTTGTACCTTGTGGTGTGATGCAAAAACACTATGTTAGCCATCCTCGATGTCCGTGTGGGTGTGTCCTTCAACTTGCTTCATGCTTTGATCAAATAAATCCCTGCTGCTGTTTATATCAGCATAGATTTAGTATTTATTGTTGAACTTTTTCTAAAAATCTCTTATACATGAAACTTTCTTTATGACTCCAGTTTTAGTCTCAAGGGGGCGCTGATTGCCAGCATGTGCGCTTTATGTGGATCTCCTATAAATGTCTTTCAGACTTATTCTCAGTGTTCAAGAAAGACATGAAAAACAGTAATGAACAGCGAGAATAAATTGAGGAGTTGTCCGAATAGTGGTCAGATTAGCATATTGTAAACACTTCCCCAAATCCGAAGAGCTTAGTCTGCAATCCTTGTTTTTGATGCATTTCTGTCTATGTGTGAAACAGTAATGTGATGCCAGGCTCATTTGATGCAGCATATGCTGGAATATTTTTGTTTACAGGTCTAACAGGTGCAGGAGTTGAATGAGGACACGACTGCTACTCTGTTGACCTCTTTCTTGCATAGAGCTGCATTTCCCTTTTTGATAGTTAACACACAATTCATCCGTTTATTTAATGATTCTGCTGCTAAGCCGATTTTCAATGTCTCCATTAAACAGTCCTTAACTAATTTTTGGAACACTTTCTGACTGCTCAGGGAACATACTGATTGTGGGAAGATGAATGTGGATGTGTTTCAGAGGAAATGATACTTGAAAATGCTTGTATTATGTGTTCTTTATCACATACGCATGAAAAATGGGATGGTTCAGCCAGAAATTACGATTTTGTAATTTACTAACCCTCATGTGTTCCAAACTCATATGAGAGTGGGGATGTGGGCTGGTAAGCTCCAAAATTACAACAACAACAAAAAAAAAAAGGTTCATACAATATTCATGAATGTTGTGTACTGTCTTCTGTTTTTTTGTGTCATAAACAGATCAAAATTCATTATTCTGAGAAAATACCTTCTTCTGTGTGCCTTTAGATGCAACGTTGAGACTTGACATCAGTGAAAGTCACCAATTTCAAGGCATTTTCCAATATCGAGGCAGCCGGTTTGAAAATGCGGAGGCATAAATGATATTATAAGTGACTATAATAATTGCATAATAGTTTTCGGTCTCATTTTAAAGACATGCTGGATCCCTGGTGTTACCTTTCTATATATAAAATAGAGTAGCCCAGTACATTGTTAAATATTTCTACTTTTGTACTGGATGAAATAATATCTATTTTTTTATGTTTTTGAAAGAAATCTTTTATCCTTACCAAGGCTGCACGTATAGTATTTGATTAAAATAGAGTAAAAAGAATAATATATTTAATAACAGTAACATTTTTTAAATATATTTAAAAATGTATTCCTTTAAATTATTCTTTATTATTCTAATTTATTCCTGCGATGCAAAGCTGTATTTTCAGCATCATTACTCCAGTCTTCAATGTCACATGATGATTTGGATAATTCTAAAAAGTAGTGTAAGGTACATGGAACAACATGGTGGTGAGTAAATGGTGGCAGAATTGTAATTTTTGCATGATCTATCCCTTTAATTTGCATGCAGGATCAACTCTAATGTTTGTAATTCTACTAACCATGTTTTGATCTTCAAATGCACTTGTATTAAATTGTGGATCTGGCACCTGTAGCTTCTCACACAGCTTTTGTACTTCAGAACTATATGAACTTTTTTCCAAGTCTTTGTAACCGCAGAGTTGAAAGCCCTCCATAGACACAAACTCGTCGACAGTCGCACTAAAGCGTTCTCTCGAGCCCCCTGAGATCTCCTGTTTTCAAAGAATCGTGTGGTTCGGCTCCCTGTGTCTTTGTCGTGCCCTCGACCTCCGAGGCGTGTGCATCTCCCACATCCTCCCCTCTTCACGACCCCTCCACGGGCCCGTGAGCCCCTCTAGCCCTCCTTGCGAGACAAGGGCCAATGAACGCGATCTCTAACTCTTCAGCTCAAAACTCCCACACAAGCCCCTCGGAGCTTCAGGCTCCAGAGTCCCACACACTCAAAAACTTAATTAGTGAAGTTTATCTCAAACATGGAATGGAAAATAAGCACATTGGTTTTGAGTTGAGAAATGTTGGGCTTCTAAATAAAAACCAACAATTTGACTTTGTAGTGCAAAAAACGGGCCTGCAGTTTTGTTCTTCGGGGTTGTTTAGTGTTACTGTTATGCTATGGTGGGATTTTCAGTGCGTATTAAAGAACTTTATTCATTAATTATTATGAACGGAATGTGTATGTGCAGCCTAGAGGGTGGGGAATAAACTTATTGTGATCTGCTCTGTCAATATATGATTTCAGTGTGAAGCAGTTTTAAAAAAAAAAAGTGTTTTCCAAAATGCATGTTTATCAAGTGCATACAATACAGATTTTTTATATATTTATAAAATATTTTTAAATAATGTACAGTTTTATGTATATTTGAACAACTTTATTTTAATTTTATACTTTTATGCATTTTCAATTTTCTTCATCAGAAGAAAAATAAATTCAAAGTGGTTGTAACTTGTTTCAGCTTTACTTTTACTTTTTTCGGCTGTAAATATTTAAGCGTTTAAACTTAAGACATGTTGAGATGTCATGCATTTATACAGAAGATATCTAGGAGAGCTTTATGGCACACATTTCGGGGGAATAATGTCACATGATAAAAAGCAACACTTCGAGATGAAATGTTTTGTTTTCCACAGCGCAATGATGCTGATTATATGCCACCATCAGTATACCTTTTCAGTATTTATTTGGGTATTGGTTAATAAAGTGATTTTATAGTTATTTACATTAATCAGCATTGGCAGTGTGTTTAGTTGAATGTGATTATTTCAGTCTTACCTGATATTTATCACAAGTGTTTTTATATTATGTGTTTGATTTGAGGCAGTGCCAGCTGTGGTGCTCTGCGGACAGATGCAGGTGTTTCTCAGGTCACACATCTGGGTTTGGGTTAAAGATCATTTTAGGAAAGACAGCAAACCTGTGTGTTTTGTTTCAGAAGAACGAAGTCCTTTAATGTTTAATAACTGTGAAAATAATATAATGACCAGTGGATTTTTCTAGTTTTGTAAATATGTTAAGTTCTAGCTATTGAAATTGATTGTCAGGTGCTTTAGATCTCAGTTGTGAGTTTATAAATGCTTGCATTTTAACTACGTCAGTTTAAAGCCGCTAAACTTCTAACTTCTCCAATAACGTGCTGGTTAAAATACACGTTGACGTTTTCAGAATGTCTATTAAATCAACTCTACTCTCTAAATATTACTCTAAAACATAATTTAAAAAGCTAAAATGGGTCTTAATGTATGTATTATTTAAAGTGCATCGGAGAAATCAGCTACATGTTGAAATATTAATTTGTACTTCAGTGGGTTTATTAAAATAATACCTTTCAATGCTTTTGCGTGTGCAATAGTCAAGCTGCTATTTACATGCTAACGAAACTTGAAATTGGTGTATTTCCGAAAAGTCTCCTGATTTTTCCTGAATCTGAATCTTTTCTGTTTCCTCTGACTCATTCTCTGATAGGCTGTCAGTAATTGGTTCATTGGCCCCACACACTGCAGGCCCTCCTTTCTGTCTGACACATGAATAACTGAAAGGAAAACACAGACACTCAGTTGACAGCTCTCACACACACACCAAAGGATGACCCTCTCTTGCATGTGCTTTTGTTTGTTCGTATGGATGGCAGGTAAGAACTTTCCTTTGCATTATATTTTAAGAGATGTCAAATTTTGAATGCGATCCAACCTTAAACTTAAATACTACAGTGAAATATGAGCTCAGCGTGAGGAAGTCTGCAGAAGTCAAAGCAAATTGATGACTGTTGTTATATCTTTTGTTTGAATAATGTCATAAATGTATGTGTCGTCCTGTGAAGATGGTATTTTTAAAGAATCTTTTAAAGTAATGTATTGTGATGGTATCGATGCTGCGCTGTAGGCCCAGAAACGTTTGGCATCCTTAGGCAATTACAAGATGTCTTGCGTTTTAAAACATAAAGATTTGATGCAACTGTTTGTATATTTTGCTAACACAACACATTTAATAATATATAAAAGTTTCTGAAAAGAAACTGAATATCTATCAAAGGTGTGTTATAATGAATTACAAGCCACACTCCAGATTATGTGGAATAACAGATTGATCATTTGCATATAAATATATTTGAATGTAAAATAAATATTTATACTGTATGTATTAATATATATATTCTCAAAAGGCTGACTAGCCATATTTTTATTTCACTGTTTTCAGTCTGGTCTGATTTGTTTTGTTTTTTTGCTGGTTTTCCAGAATGATCTACTCGATCAGTCGAAGTCAGTGTTAAACAAAAATCGGTGTGCAACTGAAATCAGCTTATTTTGGATTTCACATCAAACTGAATATTGTATTTTGCGTGAATTGATTTTTTCCTTTCTCTGTCATAATGAACTATAGTGTTTTTCTTCTCATATATGAATCTATGCCCACATAGTGTCAAGGTGAAAATTTTGTTTCCCCCCCAGGCACTGATAAGAGAGGAAAACTATTTTGCGAGAGGATATAGACAACACAAATTGCCTACAATCCTTTTGTCTATTCATGTTCCATTCTTACATAACAAGGAAATTACTGACTTACGTATGTGTACATAGTTCTGTATGGTCTATTGTGAAAGGGACTCTATTTTAAACCTGTCATCTTCTACTGTTGTACTTTCAGCATCTGATTTAATTCTTTTTAGAGTATAATCATTGCCCTTTGAATAGGTACCATTCAGACACCTAACATTTTAAGCAGCTAAACTATATTGTTAAACCCAAAAATAAAAATGTGCATAACGAAAAAAGCAGGACTTATGACTTTTTCTTTGTTTCTCCTAAAGCGTCCGCGCTGCCCACCCTCCAAGCTAAGCCGTCTGTTCTCTACACCAAAATCAATGGCTCGGAAGTTCTGACCTGTGAATGTCAAGATCACTCCTGCCAGGAGATTTTTTGGTACCGATACCTTGAGAGGACAAAGACTCTTCAGTTCTTAGTGTATGTCAACAGTGCTGGCAGAGAGAAACATGGAGATGACCTGAACGGCACTCGCTTCAAGGGCTCTGTGTCCTCTGGACAGAAGGTGGTCTACACCCTGCGTATAACAGGACTACAGGAGGATGAAATCGGCCTCTATTCCTGCATGTTTAAAGCTAAGAATCTTATGCCTGTTGGATATTACATAATGCCTGGAGGTATAGCAGCGCTCTCCTTCTCCGTTTGGTCCCCTACCCTGTTTTTTTTTTTCTTCTTCTTGAGTTTCTTTCTTTATAGTGAGTTAGGTTTGGTTAACGAATGAAGATTTTAAGATGAAGAAAGGCAAGAAGACCAAAGTAATGAAGCTGAGACACCTAATATTGGTTTACAGAGTCATGTTAGTAAAATCACACTTGCATTGAGCTTTCCATCCTTAAAGTTAGATGATCTTTACCTGGTGTGAAGTTGGAGATGTTTCCAAATAATACGCAGTGCCCCAGAACATCTCAAGATCTTGAAATAAATGACTAATCAGAGATATGGTCAGTCGAGAGATTGAAATAAAAGTGAAGTGTTCAAAGATTCCGAGATGTTTGGCCTGAGTATCCCAGAGTTCTGTTAGTTTTAGCAGTCTTGAACTTGGTTGTCAAGTTGCTGGACACAGTGGGTGCAAATTTCATATCACCATAAAATGTATATAAATAAATATATATGTATTTATGTTCTGTCTTGACGTCCTCTTTTCTTTGTTCTCCAGTGAATCCTCCGACAGTTCAGCCGCTAACTGTCAAGACCAAGAAACCTGTGAAGATCTGTAATTGCAAACCCTCCAGTTCTCCTAAAGGTGCGGACTGAGCTGTGCTGTTAGATGTTGCGGATTTTGTGCCATTTTGTTTTTTATTGGTTTCTTTGTGTTGTGTTGCAGGCTGTGAACAGTTAGTGCTTTGGCCGGGCATTGGTGCTCTTCTACTTTTGGCCATTACACTTGCAGGCACACTTTACTACTTCAGTCGTGAGTACACACATTCACACATGCACACAGAGCTCACACATGTCTTTGTAACATACTGGTACATCACAGTGGTCAATGAAAAAGCTTCACAACTTCAGTTTGGCCATGTGACGTTTACACTCGCATGCATTTTTTCAGATGTTCAGAAGTCTATTGTCAGAGTTTCAGAAGTGCTACCTCACAGTGCTAATAGTCCAGTAACAGTATAAACTGTTCACTGTATAATAAAAGTGAAATTAATTTAAATAGGAATTCTGTATAAAATTTCACATGCATGTCAAGTCTGTCTCATAAATGTTTTCTTTTTTATATATATTGGGACAACAGGTCTACCTAAGAAGTGCAGACATCGATTTACCAAGTGAGTCAAGAAATGTTGCTGCATAATGAGATTTTCTTTTTCTTTTTTTTCCTTTTTTTTTAATCAAATAATTTAATTAATGTTATTTCTATGACTAAAATTTCTCTGAAAAGATCTGTGGCCTTTTTTTTTGGCCATGAAAATTTGCAAATAAACGGAAAGGTTATAGCTGTGGGTTATTTATCATTTGCGAAACTGGCACCTCGCACACTTTTCTAAACACTTAAATTATTTGTTAGCCTATTTCTGTCAGTATGATGAGCTTTAAGAGATTTTAACTTTTTATTTTCTCTATAGGACGAATCCATTGCGATGAGGTGGAAGACAACACGCTTCATGTTGAAACAAATGTAAGCATCTACATTTGGATAAAACATGACTTACCTTTAAAAAGTTTAAATACAGTCTTTGTCTTATATATAATAATCTCCTCTTTTTTTATTTCAGGCAGTGGTCTTTTTCTCTCTCTAAATTGTGGACCTGTAGAAGTCTCTGGAATTTTGCCATGGCTAATACCAAATATATTAGGTTTTAGAATGTAAAAAAAAAAAAAATGTAAATAAAAATAATAGCTTAAATTTAGAGTTTAGTGTTTCATCTGACATTATTCAACCAACAGTCCACTTAATGAATTAGATTCATTGTCTAACTTGAATTAAACCAAAGCTGAACATTCCACCAGGATCACCACAAAACTGAACTAACCCTAAACTTGGACTAAACTTGGACTTAATCGAGCTTTAAGTTTTGTTCTTGCCAGCACAGCATGTTTAATATGCCCCTGAATGTACAGTTTTCCAATTATGATGTTCTTTTATCACATATGCTGTCATGTTTTATGCTGTCATGTTATGCTTGTCATATAAATCAAGTTTAAATTAAATGAGTGTATTATTGAGTGTTTCTGTGAGTTATTTCTCTGATGGTACTTGTTTGTTTTGTAGGGGTTTTATGGTGTCCCCCGTCTTACATATCTGAGGGTGTGTTGGTTTATGTGTTTGGGTGTTATCAAGTTTCCCTCTCTGAGGGCGTGTGTTCCCATTATGAAACTATATTTGATTGATACTGTCTCATCACAACTGGAAATTCTAATTAGCTTGAAATATTTGTTATGTGTCAAGTCAGGGCAATAGACTACCTATGTGTACATGTTCATTGAGAATGTGGTGAACTACACCTGTGGTTACTCTGCTAGGACACCTGCGAGAATTTGAGTAGAAATGACTCAATAGATCCACTAAAAAAATCACAAAAGCACCAGAAAAAAAGGTAAATGTACAAATCTTTTTATATTTTCTCAAATACAAGACAGATGTGGATAAATGTAACATTTAAAATTAAAAGGATCTAATACAGGGAAAAACAAAACAATCAAAAAATAAATAAAAGATCTGTCAAATAAAAAATGTGGGTATGAGAGTAACTGTGCTGCATGTCATTCAAGTTGAATGTGCAGCTGTTCTTCCTGATACTTTGAGGCAAATGAACAAACCCCTTCCTGTGCAAAAAAGACAGAACATTATCTCTCTTGCATCGCTTGTTCAACTTTGAGCTCCTCAGCACTACACTAAAACAAAACCACCACAGAGAAACCACAGACCTTGCCGCATGGAGAGCGTCACAGACACAGACTCTTAACACAAAACCTCCATTACACTGTTTAGTTCAGTCTCTGTACTAAAGCAACATTTTATCAATAGTTCATCAGTTTTCTGGGACTTTTGTAAAATAAATAAATAAATAATAAAAATAGATGGAGTACAACAAAGGTCAAAGGAAAAAATATTATTCTATAACATCAATTTAATTTCTTTATTGATTGTAGAAAAAGACACGTACATTTTCAATGTTAAAACATTTTTTCTTTTTTTTTTCCACAGAGCAAACAGAGTACATTAAATTCATATACACACATCTAGAATTATTTAATTCAATATAAAAATAGAAAGTGCACAAAACTTGAAAGCATTTCAGTTACTTTTGGCAAATGCTTTATTACAGTAATACATTGCTATAACTGTGTACAGTTCTTTCAGTCTTCCTAATTTAAAGCAAAGAAAGGAAAGTCAACTTGAATGAGCTGTAAAAATACATTTAATCTTAATAAAGAGGATATTCTCAAATGCAAAAATAAATATATAATAAATATCTTGCTTGAGGACAAACGTTGTGTTTTGCTTACAACGTGCAAATCTTCAGAAAAAAGAACCAAAGTTCTTATTCTTTGTGGTATTTTACTGGCTTTCATTGTGATCTTGTCTTTACCGGTGAGCATCTGCACAAAACCCGTGAAAGAATCAGACATGAGGTTCAGACATTTACATTTGACATTTACATTTACATTTTGAGTCTGATGAATTTTCACCCATTCAAATTGGTCAAAACATTATCACTGTATTTACATTAAACTGTGTGCAAAATTGTCTATTTTTATAACCATGTTTAGTTGAGTTCGTCTACTGTATGTTCTGTGTCTCAAATATAGGTGGAATCCATTTTGGGTCATGAGACCAATACCTTCGATTATGATAAATTGAAAATTACAGTAAATAAATTCTAAAATTATGGTTACTTACAAAGAATTTAATATTCAGTGACAAAACTGAATACATTCAGTTAACAATTTGAAAATATTATTCATATAAATACTAGCTTTACATTTATAATATACTTACATTATATGTGAGATTTCAGTAATAAACAAAGGTAATTGCAGATTTTTATAATATAATATTTTATAAATTGTACACACACATTGTAAAACACTGTAAAAAGTGATAAAAAAAAGTGATTTTTCGAAATTGTAAAACAAGGATTATTGGAGTTTTACAAGAAATACAGTTTCATAAATGTTTCTAAACATTTTTCAGTGTGTGTGTGTGTGTGTGTGTGTGTGTGTATATATTGCTATAACAAATGTATGCATACAAGCTTGTATTATTTTTAGCTTTTTTGTAAACATCCTTGTGATTAAACAGAATCATCATCCTGTGCAATAATACTGTAGTAAATTATATTGATCACACAGCTATTTGTAGCAATTCATTAATTAGAATGTTGTAGATAAAAAGAGGGAAATTTATGAAACAAGTCGGCACCGATAGACATAATTATGAGGGACCATAAAAAGTCCTGTCATGAATGTGTTTCTGTGAAGTGTACAGAGTGCAGGTGGCATTCAGAAACTGGCAAAGAAATGCTTTCGATTTTCTGTTTCTTATTACCTTATACACCTGTACACCTCTCATTTAACTTTAAATGACAAACAACACTGAAGTTAACATTGAAGTATCAGGTTGATTCTGCATTGTCTAAACATTATGAGAACTGATTAAAAACAATTCAAATGGACTCCAGAAAAAGCATGTCAGTCACCTCTACTTTGTAATATAGGGTTTTTAAGAAACATTAAAAGAACCTGAAGGAAAAATAATTTATTAATTCAGAAATTACTATTATTAATTTAGCACATACAGCACAGAGACCACAAGTAAAGTCTCAGCTGAGCAAAAAGTTTTAAAAACGTTACCAAGAAACCAATTCTACTTACATCAGGGTATGATCTGTAGTAACCAATCCCGCCCTCTTTGCTTCAGTTGTTTGAGGGATACAGTGTTTGAATCACCTGAACTGAAGCGAATCCTAATGCTGCAGTGACTGAAAGTCTGTTATTACTGATCAGTCTCTAAACTGAGCTCTCTGGAGTGGGCAGCTGTTTTACTTAATGTAATGTTCATCTGTTGTGGTGTGTGTGAGGATGAGTTGGCCCTCTTTCTCCAAGGAATCCCCAGGTAACCCCCATCCCCCTCACCTTCACCTCTGTCTGGGCCAGCTCTGAGATCAGGTTCTTTTGGTGAGTCAGACAGGGATCCCCAGGTAAGAAATCAGTGGATGATGAGAAGTTACCCAAACTGAGAAAGTGACTCAAAGCTGTATGGGGGCCATGGAAACTGAGGGTGGACTGCCTGTTATAAACCGTCTCTCTGTTTGACTGGAGGTCTTCCTGAACACCCACCCGCCAGATAAGAAAATCAGAATCTCCCTTTAAAGATGGGTCAACGTTTGTTTTTTTGTTTTTTGTTTTTTTGTTTTTATTAAAAGTGTGAAAAACAATGTGTTGTCTTCATTTTCAAGTTTTTAGCAATGTACTTTCTAAAATCAGTGCTGTATCATTAGGTCACCTGATCACAAACATTGAAATATAAATTAGAAAAAGTTAATGAACATTCTTAATTATAATAAGTATTTTTTATTTATTATTATTGTTTTGTTGTAGTTTTATTATATAATTGTATTATTTTTTTATTTAGTATATTTTGATTTATTTATATAGAATCTAAATATAAATAATAAATAGAATGAAAATATTAATAAATATGTAATTTATAATAACAAAATTATTAGTTTTGTTGCAGTTTTATTATGTAATTGCATTATTATTATTATTATTATTATTATTATTATTATTATTATTATTATCATTATTATTATTTAGTCTATTTTTATTTATATAGAATATAAATATCTAGGAAACTTTGTAATGTTGCAAACTCATATTGTACCTATGTAAACACCACCACCACCAACAATAATAATAAAATTGAAAATATTAATAAATACATTATTATTATAACAAAATTATTAGTTTTGTTGCAGTTTTATAATGTATTTGTATTATTATTCTTTGTGTTACTGTTATATTATAATGTAATAATAAGTGTTACTATTTATGAAACTGTTATTTCGTTAATAATAAGTTATGTTATTATTATTATTTAACAAAATAATATATAATTTAATGTATTTTTAAATAACAGCAATAATTGTTTTGTTAAAGTTATTAATTTATAAATGTATAATTCGTGTTATGATTTTTATTATTATATTGTCTATTTTGTTTTATTTTATTTTAACAGAATTTTTATACCTGACAGGTTCGTCAACAGATTTGTTTTTGTTGCTAATGTCGTAAACTCATATTTCCACTGTGTTACTACATGACCTACGTGAATGTTACGTTAATTTCCAGGCGACGTAAATATAGGCTTAATGACGTCAGACCGCGTTGCGAAATATAGAAGAGAGGTGGCGCTGTTGCAGTTATGTAACTGTGTGGGCACCATCATTGTCACCCATTCTCACATTATTTGGAGACTCGCTGAACGCCTACAGAACAAAGGTGGTCTGAAGCGTTCTTACAAAGCGATGAACATCTTTCCACTCTTCTTGGGAAACATTATATTGTGATCCTGTCATGACGTCAGGTGATATAGGCTACTGCAGACCTTCTGAGTTTTTCCCACTAAGATAATATAGCACAAACACACTTTCAAGCAAAACATTTCACAAAATGAAGATTTTAAATCAGATACAGTCCCAAATGAAGACAAAAATGTGTTACTTTAGGAGAACTGAATTCATACATCGACTAATCACCATGACAGCCAGTTAATTTAAATTAATTGCAAAAAAATGGCTCATAAAAGATTAATTTCATACGTGTTATCCATATGTAAATTATAGATTAGCATTTTTCATTCAGCATTTGTAACCGTACTGTATATCCTGAGTACGATTTCGTAAGACGTGTTTGAGTGAATGAGAGTGAAAGAAACAGAAAATGTCTTTGAATGTGCGTGAGAATATTCACTCTTCGTGTCTAGTTTTGCATAAATAGATCTTAAAAACGTGAAAGAACAAATCGCGTGGACGCCATAAACAGAAACATTCCGTGCACATATGTAATAGCCTTTGTGCGCCCTAACGTCACATTTTCAAAGCTAACGTTACAGGGCCAAAGTCGCCCACCGAAGCTACATGCACAGCCCCACTCAGAGCGCGTCACATGCGGTTTGACGCGCGATCAAAGAGCTGCGCGCGCCGGTGCATGGGCTCGTGCTGCGCTGCTGGTGCATGCAGACCCCTTCAGGTGCACGCATGCTGCACCACTACACTGACAATAGACTACGACAAGCCACTAACTAAACAACAACCACCTGTTTTATAGACCAATTCTTAAAAATGATCCACACTGATCCGGATGTTTTTCATTTTCTACATATAATAATATTCTGACAGAATTCTACCGAATTTTACCTAATTTGATGTTGATAGCCTAACTTTTTCCTTATTTGACCTACCTACTGTAGTATACTTTTTTTGCACACATTAGGCCTACCCCACCTTGACATCTATCTGTCTATCTATCTATCTATCTATCTATCTATCTATCTATCTATCTATCTATCTATCTATCTATCTATCTATCTATCTATCTATCTATCTATCTATCTATCTATCTATCTATCTATCTATCTATCTATCTATCTATTCTGATTCCTGCATTTATACAGAAATTGTTTTTCAAATAGATCTATTCACACATGTAGGCAGAAAAGTTGTGAAATAAACCTTATCCTTACTCGATCTAAGTGGTATACTTTTATTAACAATACAATTTGATATGTATTTCTATATTTTCATGCTGTTTGTCCACCATGCAGTCATTTAATTTTCTTTATTCAAGTTAATTTTTTTATTTATTTTTTATTTTTTTGGACCATTTTTTGTTTTCTATATTTTATAAAAAGTTTAGGTATTATAGTAGCAAAAAGTATGCATTTCAACATTTAATTTCTTAAGTACAATTTCTCAGTTGAAAACCATGAAAATGAAAGTCAGGGTTTGGGAGGGGCAGACGGGGAGATTTTTTTTTTCATCCTTTTAGTTGTTTTGTTCCTGGAGTTATAAGAACTAAATGTCTGCACTGAGAATTGAAAACATGAAACAAATATGCATTGGATTTTTTGTGATTTTGTCCCTCTTCAATGGTAAGTAGAACATTTTCTTGTATATAATATATTGCAATTACATTATAGGAAATGTTTTAGGTATGAAAGTGTATGAGACTGACAGATCGCTTGCGATCATTTGAATAGAGCAAATCAAATACAAGTCAAAAAATGACTCAAGTTTTGCCTAGAAGTTAATATTTGTACATTATTTTATATACAGCCAAGTTACAGTCATCTTATTGTGGGCTTTATTTCTGTAAAATAATACTTTTTTACATTAAACTTTTAGCTATTTTAAACATAGAAATGGAATGGAAATTATGATACAGTACAGAAATTATATATATATACATATATACACATTGGCATGCTTAAATGAAGAGCTAAGTTTCCGTTAATTCTATAGTAAAACAAGTTAATTCTACTTTTGCATCACTGAGATCAGAAGAATTCAGTTAAGACTTTTGAACAACCACATGAATAAAATCTTTTTTTTTTATTTATTTAAATCTGTTTTAGATGATGTTGGTTCACACATGGATTAAAGTCTTGTTTTACTTAATCTAAAACCTTTGCTTTGTCTCTAGGGAACTTTGCAAATACCATTTACCAAGAAGGACAGGAGGTACCAGTCAATTGTGACACCAAACAACCCGGCGTCATTACATTCTGGTTTAAAATAAACACAAGTGGTGCAAAGTATTTGTTCACTGTTAAAGGCACAGATGTAAAGGTTAATGCTGATATTGCAAAATACAAAGTGAACAAAATTGGTAAGGTTAGTTTGGCCATTCAGTCTTTCAATAAAAAGACAGACAGTGGTTTCTACACCTGCGCAGCCATGAACAACAATAAACTCATCTTTGGAGAGCTGACTGAAATTAATGGAGAACCAGGTGAGAAAATGCTCTTTCTAAACATTATTATGAAATTGAATTGTTTTGATTAGTGATCACATCTGCATTTGTCTGCAGACTCTTCAAAAGAGTCATGTAAAATATACTGCAAAAATTATTTTCTTTATTCAGTTTTTTTCACAGTTTTTCATATATAACATACATTAAACAAGAAATTTAATTGAGATGCAAAATAACATACAATAATAATTAGTTTTTATTAATCATTTAATGTGAATGTGTCTTCATGTTAAGTGATTTTTTTTCTTATAGACAAATTGATTGGTTTTGTTGTGAGTATAGATTTCACAAAAACCAAAAGAAAAACAGTAAGGTTTATGTTCAAAACATACGTTTGATTCTCAAATTTATCTTGTTTTAATGTTGTTTATACATTTTCACTGAAAAAAAAAACAAAACAAGAATATAGGGGATCATATTTGTGTCCATAATCCTTTTGCTTATATCTTTGTTAAAGATCCAACAACATCACCTCCAAAAATTGCTCCATTACCATCGACAACAACAATGGCTACGACAAAATCACAGTGTAAATGTCCGAAACAAGGTTTGTTTGACTACATAGTTATATACATAGCATATATGTATACATCATATATATATATATATATACACATATATGTGTGTGTGTGTGTGTGTGTGTGTGTGTGTGTGTGTGTGTGTGTGGACGTGTTTATTTTAACAGGCAAACCCAGCATCAACTGTGAGATTTGGATATTGTCATCTCTGGCCTCTGGTTGTGTTCTTCTCCTCATTCTGCTCATCATCACAATTTTGTACTGCAACCGTAAGTCACATCCACCTTTAAATCATGCATACTGCAATAGATAATGGTCATTTTTAAACTGCACATTTTTTGAAAAATTTATAATAGACCATATAAGTTTTGGAACAAATAAGCAATTGCACTCACTCTTGTTTGAATTTCTGTCTTGAACACAGTCAATTATTTATTTATTAGTTTATTTAACAGGGACAATTCAGTTTAACATTGCTACAATTTCAAGCAGCCGATGCTCCACATATAGGTTTCTAGCCTTAATAAATAATTAAATAAAATCCACAATTATATAGTGTCACAGGAATCATAAATGTGCAAATTGCATTTGCAATGGTGAGAAACAGTAGCTGTAAGATGTACCTGTGGCTGTTAAAATTCCATACTACACGATTATTTATTTAGAACAATTAAACTATTCCAACAGGCAAACACACTGATTTATAAGAATAAGCGATATATTACCTACATTTTATACATTATATTATTAATAAGAACATACCTGGAGTAGAGAGCACCTATAGGCCAAATAATGGCCTTTTGAAAATGTGATCCTGCAAATACTAAACAAATGAAAAAGGGGTCTGGTCCATAAGCCCCGTGGGAGGACACTAATTTAATTTTACATTTACATATTTCCATATATAATATATTCATACATTTTAATCACCTATATGCATATATCTGCAATTTACTCTTATGTTCATAGAATCTGCTTTAATTACTTTTGGATTTATTAAATTTTGGAAATCTTAGTTTTTCTCAATTTTGCTAACATTTTTAAATTTGATTTTATTTATTTATTTATTTATTTTTCGTTGTTGTTGTTTTTTAAATCGTTGTAAAATGTTTCATTCCTCTCCAGGTTTAAGAACAAGACGATGTCCCCACCATTACAAAAGACAGTAAGTCTGCGTTTTTTTTCTTCTTCTTCTTCTTCTTTAAAAGTGACACAAAGTGTCATTATTGCAGTACATTTTCTGTTCAACAATCTCTATTTTTTATTTTCAGACCCAGACCTGCTGGCCATGCAAAACTGCCCAACAACCACTTCTAGCCCCAGTAAAGTCACAGAAGTCAAGTACTAGTTAAAGATCTCTTTGATTCAATTTCTTCTCAATGAGCAAATTCAAAATCAATTTCTTCCTTCATGATTATTCAGACTGTAAAATCTTAAATCTTAATCTTTTAATCTTTCACAATGAAAATGTTTAAAACACCACTATTTCTTTTCCAGTCAGTTTAGACGATTTTTATAGTCATTATGTCTTTGTATCGGTTAGGGTTACATTTTATACTATGACAGTAATCAGTTTTTTTTTTTTTATCTTAATCTGTTCCTAGTGAAATGTTTTGTGTTTGCTTCAATGTAGGCTTATTAAATGAAGCTTATTTTGATTTAAAGTGATGTCAAAAATGATCACAAAAGCATTTTAAGCTTTAAATTACATCATGTTCAGTGTCACTTTGCATAATTGTAATCTGCTTAAAAGAGAAATCTGCCATCTGCTGGCTGTCAGTGATATGGAGTATCATTCTCATATTGTACATTGTGCTGAGATATAAGCTTCACAGAACAACATTCTGTTGCTGTCTATTTCTACATTAATTTGTAACTAAAATTCAGTTGCAAATAAACAAAATATGAAGTAATCATACCATACACCCATATCAGTGATGTAAAGAATTAAGGTCTTGAATATTTATCACTAATATTTTGATTTGCAAATAACCCAAAGTTGGTTTGTGGCAGAGCGCCACCATGTGGGCAATATGAGTAATACTGAATTGTGTATGTTGTATGGGGGTGCAAATCTTTTTTTTTCTTTTGTTCCAGACTTAAGAACAAATCAATGTCCAGACAATTGCATTAACCCAAACAGTAAAACCGTCTTGTGCTTTGATCAAAATTAACATGCAGCACACTTTTGAAGATTTTTGTTTTTGTAGGACAATCAAAATCTTTGAACAACAGTTCAGTTTCTGTTCAACAATCTCAAGTTCTCATTTTCAGACCACAAACTAGACCTGCTGACCATGTTAAACGGCTTGACACCCCCTTATAGCTCCAGCAAAGACACAAGAAAGTCCAGTACTGGTTAAAAATTTCATCAAATTCTCAATACATAACGTTAAAATCAGTTCTGTAGAATCTCTATTCTATCTACCCTTAATTTAATCTTTAAAAATGAGTATGTTCAGAATATCAGAATTTCTAATTCTTTGATTTTAGATCATTTTATAGTTCTCTCTTCTTTGCATTTTCTTTGTAACCACAACATTGAGGGTAATACGACAAATCAGAATACTTCTCTATTGCTCCTGGTGAAATACTTTAATTTTGTTAGCTTGATCTCACAATACATAAAGAAGGACTAATCAGTTCAAATGGTCTGAATTTACATTTTAATAAATATTTTATGAACTACTATTATTCTCTGAAAACACACACCCAAAAAAGAATATACCTGAGCCCCTATCATCATTACACCTTTATTTGAACAAAGATTTTAAGAAAAGAACATTCCAAACTAACAAAACAAGTTGTTTTATATTTTAATTATAAATCCCTTCTTGAAAATACCGTCCTGTCACAATGGCTATTACACAACGTCTTAGAATGCTCTAGGATCTGAATCTGTTCAACATTTCATGACACAGTTGGGTTTAAAGGTCATATTTCGGTTTCTATCATCAGCTATGAAAGCTATTAGAACATTTTAAAGCATCAAACAGTGAGCCCTGATGTGTAGCAAAATGGCAACGTTGTGGTTGCCCTTAAACACAAGTGAGTTAAAGTGAAAGTGAAAGATTCTGACTTTGCCCACCACATATAATGTAACACCTGTCAACTTACTAGTGGTTCTGAAAATACATTTAAAACCTTGAGCTTAAGCTAAAAAATTCTCATTTCACCTCCAAAATCAAGTGGAATACATTTTAAGAGTGCAACATGTGCAATACAAGTTATTTGATTATTTTCCAAGGCTTTTGTGATAAAACGGGCACATGGGGCGTTTAGTGTTTGCAATATTATTTTACAGTTATTTTCTAAAGCATCCTTGCAAGTGCACTAGTTTCATTATACAGACATTCAACAGCATTCAAAAAGACATCATCACGGTCATCTACTGCAACGATGTAAACGATGAATTCACAAGCTACGGCTGTAATCTCTGTGAACAGAGAGAGAAAAAAAAGAAAAAACTGTATATGGCATGTTTTTTTTTTTACTGTGAGAAAAACGCTGACTGAAAAAACAGAACATCCTTTCCGTATATACATGTTCTATCATTCACAAGGTAATAAAGATTGTTATATTTATTGTTGCTTTGCTTTAGGAGAAAAGAAGAGGAAGGGGGACTCTGAAAATACATGTTTAAGTGTCTCTGTGCAGTTATAATTTTTTTGTTTGATTCCATGAGCAACATAAAATATATTCATTGAAATCTGAAATCTGAAAAACAAATATATGGATAGACATATGGATAGACATATTAGACATATTATATGGATAGACATATATATATGCTATGGATGGTTCAAAAGTTAGGAGTCAGTAAGTTCCCTTTCAAGGGAACTTCGAACTGCGTCCTCTAGGGGTCGCTATGGGGAACACCTCGTCGTGACCCGTGTCTGAAGCATACAAATGAAAAAAAACCCACCAACGAGTTGGCCGGCGACAGCCTCTGACGTCACTACCGGTGCGACTATAAAACAGGCACCGGGAAAACACGTCATTCTCTTTTTCGTCTTCACTTACTGTTTTGTTTGAAGCGTGCATCTGAAAGAACCGGTAAGAGCGCTCTTTCTCTGTCTATCATGGCGACTACTAGCAAGCGTTTAGACAATGTATGCATCCGTGTCAGCATTATTTGACACCCGATGACACACACGATCTTTACGTGATTTGTTTGGGTAAAGAGCACGCATGCGATGTCTTTGAGGAGGCAATCTGCGTGCATTGCGAGCGTTTTTTTCAAGGAAAAACCTCTGCTCTCGTTCGTCTCTCTTTCCGAAAAAAAAAAAAAGGCAGCCATCTGCTTCCCGCGGTTCAGGACCCCCGCCGCTGCTGAGGCACGGAGGAGAATGAGCTCGTGAGAATTTCAGGTGGATCTGTCTGAATGGTTAAAAGAGGGACTTTCCCTTTCGCGCTCATAATGGCGTCGGACGAGAGAGAGAGCCTCGGGAGGATGATGTTATATCTTTAACACTTTCTGATACTGAGGTTAGTGCTCTGCTGGGTTTTTACCCAGGAATAGCAGGAGATATTTGAGGATGGTGAAGAAGCTGAGGCTGAGCCTTCTCAATTCTCCTGCCCTGCGTATGTAGAGCTGTTGGAGTTTATGGATCGCGCCTCGATGAGCGTTATCTTTCCGACCATAGCCCTCCAGCTCAGGTAAGCCTTCCATTTCTGCCTGATCTCCATACAGAGATCGAAAGGAAATGAAAGAGGCCGTTTTCTTCTCGCATCCATCGGTTTCAGCATAAGAGTTTTGCCGACATCGAGGCCATGCGCGAAAACGGCTATGAGAGGATGCCCCCTGCAGAAAGAGCTTTCATTCTGCGGGGGAGACATCCTCTCTTAATCTCCCTCCTTGCCATCTAAGCCCCTTCAAGCAATGCATCTTGCTTAAATGGCAGGGCATACGCAGCAGCAGGTCAGGCTGTGGCTTTATTTCAAAATAAATGCTTCAAGCATATCAGACTGATCTGCTAAGAGACCTGGATAAAGGCGAAAGCCTTTTTCCTGATCAGGTAGCCAAGCTGCGCCGCACCACAGGCCTCTCTCCGGGCTACCAAGCAGGCCGCCTCTGCCAAGCGCAGGACTATGGCGGCCATGGTGGTGGCGGAGAGACATCTGTGGATGAACCTGGCTGACATCGGGAAGAAAGAAAAGGCTTTCTTCTCGATGCTCAGGTTTCGCCTTCTGAACTTTTGGGTATTTCCGTTGAGACGGTGATCGAGAAGTTCGGGGAGACGAAGGCGCACTCAGCTGCTTTCAGATCCTTCGTTCCACGAAGGTCCAGGTCTGAGCCCGAACAACATAGGGGTCCTGGCCTGTCTCGATCTGAGGATCAAAGACGGGCACAGAAGGCTAGTGTCGCGACTCACGCTCCTCCCCCACCTGCGGGCAGGGTTAAGAGGAATTGTGGGTCACAAGGGGGTAAGCAGAACCTAAGGGATGTGATCCAGACGAGGCAGCGTTCTCGTCTGAGTCAGAGTGATACTGAGGTATCTACTCGTTCCCTTTAGGGATTTTTAACTTCTGCTTTTATCCTCCCCTTCCTAATTCCCCTGTAACCACCAGCTCTCCACCTGATCGAGGTTAGGTGGAAACCTCTAACGCATAACAGTCTCCTATGCTGGACCTATAATGTTTTTGGCTAGTTCTATGTTCATAGCAACCACCTTACTGATGGTCCGGACTAAAAGGAGGCGCCCCTTGAGCGGGGCTCCAGCGCAGGAGGGTGGGAGTATAAAAATAACCCTTTCTGTATATACTTGTGTAAATTGCTGCTGGTTATGTGTCTACTAATAAACTCTGTGAGTTTCCTTTGCAGTGCTCAGTTACAGTGTTTACTAAACACTCGTCAGCACCAGCCATCCGGCTTCATGTTCCGGTATTAGGCGGCTGAGATCACAGGTTTCTGCGGGAGCCTCCTTGATCATCAGGCCTGGCACAGCACTGCAGGGAATTTCATGGATGTCCGGCCAGGTCACCCTGAGGGGTCTCCTGGCCGCTTAGGTGCTGTCACATCCAGCGGGAAGTGAAGGTGGCAGTTACAGAAGTCTTCTTGTATATGCTGCCTCAGGTGATGCTCCCCTCGCTAGAGGTTTATAAAATTTGAGCTTGCCTCTCCCGTGCGGTTCAGCGCCTCTGCGATGCTTAGGAACCTTTAGGTACACACGCTAAGCTCTGTGTACTTTCTGAAAACCACATGGTGGTCAGTGTGCACGTGAACACTTTGCGCACTTTCTAAAAATCCACGTATTGGTAAGTGTGCACGCAAGACTCTGCGCACTTTCTGAAATCCTGTATGGTAAGGGTTACGCGCTCCGCCTCGTTCCCTTTCTTGAGATGATTAGAGCTTGGTTCCTTGGGCTCCATTCAGCCAGTGTGTATTTGTTTATACACTTCAAGCATCGCTTCCCTCAACATGAGGGGCTATTCGGGCGATTCTCGTGGTAGTTTAGCAGCGCTCCCCTTTTCCAAGAAGGGTCGCCTATGAGCGTGCTACTCTGGATTCAGTAGTTCTCCTCTCATATGAGACTGAGTTCACTGTTTTTCCCAGAGCGCTCCAGCATTATTTCCACAGATCGAGTTGATGACTCTCAAAACATACTTTTTTGAGATGCACCATTCCATCTATGAGCTGCTCTATCAGAGTGCCACGAGAGCCCTTCCTTAGAACAGTATTTGAAAATCCATGATATGGTAAGTGTGCACGTGAAGTCTTTGCACACTTTCTGAAATCCACACTGTGGTAAGTTCGCACGCTAGTACTCTGCATTCTTTCTAAAATCCTATATGGTGAAGGCTTCGCGCGGTTGCTTCGTGCCCTTTCTTGAGTTGGTAAAAGCCCCGTTCATCTTGGGCGCCACTCCACCCATGTATCCTCGGATACCTATCTAAACAGGGTGTTGCTACTGGAGATCTGTTGAGACAGCTCCTTCAGCAAGCTTTTGCGGAAGCAAGCTGTAGCCCCTGTGTGACAGGCAAGACTTAGTATAAAAATGCTAGGTTCCTAGCCGTATCCCTTTAAAGGAATCTTTCCTGATTCCAAGCCTTTAGCTCTACCACCGGGCCGAGGCCCTAACAATTAAGTTGGGTATGTAGCTTAGGCCTTTGGCCGTAAGGGGTATTGTCACAGACAGCCGTCTAAACGTCCCGGGGGCAACTCCCATTGAAATGGTAGAGTTGGTACTTAGTGTTCGCCATGATTCTGGCCTGCACTCCCCTCAGCATGGCGGCGTGGGTATACTGTTCCCCATAGCGACCCCTAGAGGACGCAGTTCGGAAGTTCCCTCGAAAGGGAATGTCTCAGGTTACGAATGTAACCCATGGTTCCCTGAGTAGGGAACGAGACACTGCGTCCTCTAGCTCCCTGCCATGCTTCGGACGCAAGCTTCAGACGAAGAAGTGAATGACGTGTTTTCCCCGGTGCCTGTTTTATAGTCGTCGCACCGGTAGTGACGTCAGAGGCTGTCGCCGGCCAACTCGTTGGTGTTTTTTTCATTTGTATGCTTCAGACACGGGTCACGACGAGGTGTTCCCCATAGCGACCCCTAGAGGACGCAGTGTCTCGTTCCCTACTCAGGGAACCATGGTTACATTCGTAACCTGAGACGATTTCTTAAAAGGTTTTTGAAAATCTCCTATCAAGGCCAAAATAGAGTTAAAACAATAATATAGTGAAATATTACTACAATTTTAAATAACTGGATTCTATTTTAATAAATTATAAAATGTAATCAATTTCAGTAACGGCAAAGCTGACTTTTCAGCATCATAACTGTCACATGATCCTTCAGAAATCATTTTAATATGCTGATTTGCTGCTCAAGAAGCATTTCTTATTAACAGTGCTGAAAAAAGTTGTGCTGCTTAATAGTTTTTGGAAACTGTAACACTTATTTTTTTTTCCAGAATTTCTTGATGAATAGAAACTTCAAAAGAACAACATTTAGTTGATATACAAATCTTTTTTAACATTATAAATGAGTTTCTGCTTAATTTCTGTTTCAAAAAAAAAAAAATCTTACTGACCCTTAACCTTTATACGGTAGTATAATTATATAAAATATATAGTATAAATCATATAAAAACCTTAGTTAAAATTCAAAGAGTTTTGTAAATATACTGACGTGTGATCTATCTTTTTCCACTCTTTGTGGAAGATGAAGGCACCACATCTGAGCTCAGTTTACCGGGCTGCTTCTCTGTGGCTGATGAATCTTCTACTGACTGTTTCTGGGACACAAAATCAGAATTTTAAGTATGCAAACCAAGTATACAATCATTTCATGCAAGCATGTGGTTGAGAAATAGGAAAGTTGCTTTGTGGCAGAGCACCACCAGGTGGACACTAGGAGTAATAATGAATTCAGTATGTTGTAAATGCAAAGCGTTTGAGTAACAGACCAGCCAAAGTGCTTCAACAACGCAAAGGTTTTCAGCGCATATGAACATACACAGCCATGTGCTTGTGGTTCAGCTGATGGAATAGTGATTGAATGGGATTTTTCATTTGAGTTTGTGTTTCTCCATGCTGCCATTCATGAGCCAATGCTACAGTATAAGAACCAAATTCATGCATTTCATTTCCAAATACAACCTACCTTTGGTTTAGACTTTGGTTTTGCACCCTTTCCCTGTAATCAAGATAGAGACCCCAGATATAAACTGGTCTGAACCAGTATGAAGGGTCTGGGGGAAAAACCCGCTGCTCTTTCAGAATCGGCATGCACATTTTTATCCTACTTTTTATTATCTCCCTTCCCTTTTTTATTCAAATATCAGACTTCTAAAGAATAACAAATATGAAAGTTAAATGTGGTTTTTACCTTTGGTTTGCTGTCTTTGGCTTTGGGGTCAGTTAGGTTGGGAATCACTTTTTCCGCCAGCTTGTCGAAAACTGGACCTGATGCCTGTAAACAAAGACAAATCAAAAAATAAAACAGAATTTGTGTAAGGAATTTAGAGGGATGTTACTTTTGCTGGTTTGTTGTGATACCTTATATGTTGGCGGTTGTGGTTCAGGGGTGAAGTGTTTGGCCTCAGGTGCTGAGGGCTTTACGGGCGCTACTGCAGATAAATCACTAGACAGAATGTCAAGGGCTGCTGTGTCATCAATTGGTGTCTGAGAAATGGACAGACAGACAGTCAAATGTCTACAATGATTCCTAATGATCAAAATTATAGAAATGCAGTTTTTTGTTTATTGAAGTTATGAATACTTCTTATAATGATACATATAAATCTGTATTAAATAATCTTTTTTATAAAGTACCGGCTTTGGTTTGACGTCTTTCTGCTTTCCTGCTTCAAATGCCTGCAGTGAAGAGCGAAGAATAAGTGTACAGTTTTTCACATCTTTAGTTTAATTGTCTATAAATGAAATCCACTGGTATGGAAACATGATGAAGAAAGGAAAGTCACCTTGCGGTCTTCCTCTGTGAAACGATATTCTGGTGGAAGCGTGTCGTCTCTCTCCCCTGGTTTATTCACTCTCTCCTCAACTACATTCTTTTCCTGTGGTGGGAAAAGAAGTGCTGAGAACTTCAGGATATAGTAATCAAAATTGATCTTACATGAGCATTTTCACCTTTCTTTTAAATAGAGTTAAATTGATTTAGCTTCTGAAACCTTAAGCAGCATATATAAATATTTGCATGTAAAATTAGCATCTTTGCCAAACAAACAATTAGGAATCTTGAATAAAATGAACTTCAACCAGTTTTTCCTAATATTGGAATACTTTGAAAGGATATGCAGAGCGGCAGGCACCACACAATGGCAGGAAGCACAAGGTTTAGAGGTTCTTCTCACATATTTCTCTTAAATAAGGTGGGGGTTTTTTTCAGCTTAATTTCAATAAATGGTCAAAACATGGTTACTAAGGGTTAGTAAAATGAGTGTTACCTTAACAACGTCTTTAGGCGGGACAGGGGCAGGCTCAGGGGCTGCTTTAAAGTCTGCTAGAGTGTCTGAGAGGGCATCCAAAGCTGATGAGGTACCTTCTGACAACTTTAACAAACAGTACAAGAGAAAGTCACCATAGAGGGAAAGTGAGAAAATGTATATTATGTGTAAATATGGATAAATTAGACATTTACCTGTCTGCCAGCATGTGTGGGGACAGAGACGGCAGACTGAACTTTAGATGCAGAAGAAGGAGCGACAAAATCACCTGCAAGAGCATCTAAAGCAGAATCTGAAAGCTAAAGAACAGTGAGAAAAAAGATGAGAGCGGTTTAAAAAAACCCTATTATTACGCAACACAATAAAATCTTAACAAACCCCAAATTTTGCACAGTAGTGTACAGATATTTAATCTCACTGCTGTCAAGGACAAACAGTTGAGATATTAAATAGATTTGATTTGTGATTATTGTTTCCTATGCGGACGTCCATGAATCTCACCGTAGCGGGAGACTTAGAGGGAGGACAAACGGGGGTCTTGGCAGACGATGCCGCCGGAGGGGCTTTAAAATCACCAGACAGAATATCCAGAGCTTCAGTAGTGTCTAAGGAAGGCTGGGGCACAAGAAACATCCACCAATCAAATCACAGGATCCAGCAGCAGTGACCAATCATGACACACATCTATGCAGCTTTCTTAATGACGATCAGTGCCATATTATGCTATGTGACAGCGTTATCACCTCTTTCTCAGGAGGAGGATATTTCATGAGCTCTTCCTCTGAGAATCTGTAACCTGGTGGGAGTGTGTCCTCTCTCTCTCCAACACGAACTCCCTTCTTTGATGTCAAATCCTTCTCCTGCTCAAAAAACATTCCATTATTTAAAAAAAAAAAAAAAATCACCAAGAAATGTAGCAATGACACCTATGCCACATTTAAATTCATAAACTAAAAACATAAGAAGTATAGGATAATTACATGAACGATGTCCCCAGGTTTGAGTTCAGGTTGTTTTTTGGGTGGCTCTGGTTTACCCAGTGTGTCGCCTAGAGCGCTGAAAGCGTCCTACACATATGAGAGAGCAGGACAGAAATAGAGAGCGATAATAAAAATCTGTAGGGTCCAAAAAGATGTTCTGACACAATAAATACCACTGATATGCTTAACATGACCAATTTCATATATTTTTGTGACCTCATCTGTCTGTGCTGTTTGCTTAGGGCCAGGAGGGACAGTTTTAGGAGCACCCGAAGAAACCTACAGCACACAAGAATAGAATGGAATAGAATAGAAAAATCATCTTCTGAGTGAAAACAATACAGGAAATACTGGACTGAGTGCAATAATAGCACAGATATGAATCGAGCAATAAACTGACCTTAGGCGCAGATTGTGCAGGAGCCACAAAATCACCTGCCAAAGCATCCAGTGCTGATAATTCATCCACGTTAGGCTAAAAGAAGATCAGAAAGACAGAAAGCATCGTAATCTGTTTAAGAGAAACATTAACACAAAATCATCTGCATTATTACAAAGCATTCTGGAATACTTGGTTAATCTTTGCATTCTGTTTTAAATATATTTCTGTCATGTAGTATGCAATTTCAAATCAAATCAATATTTCATGTCCAGTTATTAATTTGGTAAGTAGCCATAAGTGATATAATATACAGTCAGCCAGTCATCATCTCAAAATAAACACAGTAAAAGGCCACCACGACTGTCCTACCTTGGGAACATCTTTAGATTTCTCAGGAACCCCAGCAGGTTTCTTTGTTTCCTGATTTGAAAAAGTTATTCTAAAGTTATTCTAACTGACGAGAAACAAAATGAGGCATGGATTCTTAAACAACATTTAACTACAAATGGTTTAAAACAGCAGAGAAACAGCTTTCTTACCTTAGGAACATCTTTAGTCTTTTCAGGAACCGCTTCAGGCTTCTTCTTTTCCTGATTAAACCAATTAACATTGTTGAACTATCTAAATGTACATTATAAGCATTAGATAATGTAATATTGCTCTTATGGCGTCTCATTTTAATGAAAATGCTTATAAATGATTACCTGTGCAGGAGGGACAGGGGCCTTAACAACAGGTGCTGCCACGGGCTCTGTGAAATCTCCAGAAAGAATGTCCAGGGCATCATCTGTGTTCAGTGAGGGCTGAGAGAGACATCCACCAATCAGAACACAGCATCCAGTGACGGCAGCCAATCACAACACACCATTATTAAAACCCATTTGTGCTCACATAAGTTAACATTCTCAATAGATGTAAATTATTAAATAAGAATAAACACTACTAGAAGACACTAATTTGAAATGTTTGTGTATTGTATTCAGTGTCTGACCTCTTTCTCAGGAGGAGGATATTTCATGAGCTCTTCCTCTGAGAATCTGTAACCTGGTGGGAGTGTGTCTTCTCTCTCCCCCACGCGAACACCCTTCTCTGATGTCCATTTCTTCTCCTGCTCAAAAACATGTAAATGATTAAAAACATAGAAAACTATCATCTAATAAAAAATAAGTAATGGAATAAGAATTATTAACAGAAGTGTTACATCAACTATCTGCCCAGGCTTGAGTTCAGGTAATTTTTTGGGTGGTTCCGGAGCACCCAGTGTATCACCCAAAGCGCTGAGAGCATCCAGAGACATGGAGTTGTCCGTCTGGAAGAGGAAGAGAAAATGGACACAATTTCAATTTATTTATAATTAAAATATGTTGACTCACCTAAAATATAAAAGCTCTAAAATATGTAATGAATATTATTTCATTAAAATATATAAGTTGAAAAGTTTTTTTTTTTATTGACCTGATCTGTCTTTGGTTTAGCGGGTTGTGCAGGGGTCTCGATCCTGGCTTTCTTGTCAGCTGGTGGAGCAGGTGATTTGGTTACAGCAGCAGGCTGAGATGTTGCCGTTTGTTTCTGCTCAAGATGAGAGACACATGTTTAGTTTTGGAGAGGGTTAAATAATGTCGCAGTGTTTTAATTAAAATGCTGTTACCTGAGAGGGAGGAGGGGGAGCAAAGTTGGAGATGCCTGCAGAACGGACATCGACTGCTCCTACTGTTTCAGTTTTCTGGAAAAACAATGAATAAATATCATACAAAGAAACAAAACTTTGCATTAAGTCAAGACTATGCATATACAACTAAACAGTCTAGGGTTTTACAGCCACTAAAGGGTGCTAGGGGTATGCAGAAAATAATTTTTAATTAGGGTATGCAGAAAATATTTGTTATTTAAATTTTGTCAGCTTATTTTAACTATATAACATTTTTATTTAATATATATATATATATATATATATATATATATATATATATATATATATATATTTTTTTTTTTTTCATATACAAATTTATGATTTTTTTTATGGGAATAAGTGGGCCTTTATACATGGAATAAAATGCATGCAAAGAGATCATTATAATTGGGGGTCTGTGCTTTTTGAAAACCCTGACTTAAGCAAATAGATAGCAACCTGTTGTCAAGATACTCACCACATCTGTCTTCTTAGGTGCAGGTGGAGCTGAAGACACAAACCCAGCAGAGAGGGAGTCCATCGCCTCGTCTGTGCTTATGGGCTTTCAGGAAACATCAAACAATCACACGTTAATGAAATTAATGATATAGAATTGTGCAGAAAATGTGACAAAAACGCCTAATTATGTAATTATAGGAACGACCATTAGATGGCGCCCCAAGCTCAATTTTGGGTGAATTTTGGGGGGAACAGCATGTGCCATGGCAGGAAAAATACAGACACACCCTATGCATACCAAGAGCCCTACATTAACAACATGCTGCATTCACACGCTAACTTATTAAACAACCACCAGCTGAATAAACTGAACTCTCTATGAACGATCAGGGCATAACAATTGGAAAAGTAGTACAAAAAATTGAGACGGTGATCATAATATTCTGAGAACTGAAGGGTGGGCGATGAGTGTTTACTCAAAACCTGTATGGCATAATGAGTGAAATACAGCACAGGTTAGGTGTGTGTGTGTGTGTGTTGATTGGGCAACAATGTACTGAAAGTGAATGAGTGATGAATTTGTGTCTGTTTCTGTTTGCTAACCAACACCCTTAGAACAAGCTAAATATTTGGCACTAAAATACAGATAGAAAGAGACATGAAGAAAAAAATAATTAATTTAAAACACTAAAAACAACTGACAGACTCCTAGTCAGGGGCGGACCTAACCAATAAGCGAGGTAAATGGCTGCTTAGGACCCCAGGGAATCAGGGGACCCCATCTGATATTGGCGAAAAATATTTGGCAAACACTCCAGTGTGTATTTGTGCTCTATAAAGCATCAAATCACTCACAGCACAAAACGTGGAGTTTTTGTCAAGTGCCGAGTTCTGCAAGCCCGCGAATCCTAAATTATAACAACGTGTAGATACGATAGTAAAAATGGATTCGTTGTGCTGTGCAGATTAACGGAACGTCATGAGATTGCGATGAACTTAAGTGAATGACAGCTTTTAGTGATTATAAAGGAAGTTCTCTTTGCACACTTTCTAGGCTCTATAATCCTGTCTGTCTCATAACGGATAAATTAACCTCAGAGAAGAAAATATCATGTTTCATGTCATGATTTTATTTTTTGAAGTCTTGGTGTTTCAAAATGACTCACATGTGTGATTTTCCTATCTGCACAGGTGCGAACTGCTGCACACCCGTACAAATGCACGAATGCGATGACTTGAGATTTCCGCTTAATAATAGATTACATTTTCGATTTGTTTCTTAGCAAACCCTACTATATGCCTTAAGAACTCTTAGTTTGAAGAAAATAAGCCTAATATGGAATTAGAACAGCATCAGGTTGACTAATTACTTACTTAAGTTGTGAAGAGGTTAATAAATTATAAACTATGAGAGAGAGAGAGAGAGAGAGAGAGAGAGAAAGAGAGAGCAAAATAAGGGTTAGGCATAAAAGAGCACATAGTTATTGTGAATACCTGAAGTTTGCTTAGGGCCCCTAAAGTCCGCCCCTGCTACTAGTGGACTTATAATTAAATTTGTTTTTTTTCTTTTGTTAAATATATATACATATTATTTGAAATTGAATAACCATGTAGCTCTATAGTAAATGTTAACAAATTTTATATGCATTAGATTGATGTGGGATAATTCAGACAATAACAGTGTGTCTGTAATAGATAGGCGTAGAATGCTAATGTGGTGTTGGGAACGCTGGAGACTACAATAATGTGAGTCACATGATTAGAAAAGGACTTAAAAACAACACACTGAACGCACTGACAGTAAAAAGCCTCTGCAACTCGCCTACCTTGGGAACATCTTTAGGCTTCTCAGGAACTCCAGCAGGTGTTTTCTTTTCCTGAATAGACAAATTAACAACGATTAGACTCTGACTAAAATAGTGACTGAAAAAATGCTTAAAACAATACTTTGAATTAGACAGAAACAATGAAAACAGTCTCTAAAAGCCTTCCACACATCAGTAAGCTATAATTAAAAAGGCAGGTTTCATGAAGGCATTATGAAGAGAGAGAAGGAATGAATGTTTGAAGGAACAGTTCACCCCAAAAAAGACAGTATGGCTTCAGAAGACTTGTAACATAGCACACAAGCCTTTTTTAGACTACTTTTATTATGATTTTGGAGCATTCTGCCCATTTTGAAGCTTAAAAGCCTCAATCTCCATTCATTGTAATTGCATGGAAAAGAACAATCAGCATATTCTACGAAAATCCTAATTTGTGTTGCATGGAAGAAAGCAAATCAAGTTTGAAACAACATATTTTTGTCTGAACTCTCACTTTAACAACTAATAAGATGAAAGGAACAGAAAAAATAAATGGTTAAGAATATGTATGATCTCCAACTGACCAGGTCTGCTCGTCTGTATCCTGGCGGCAACGTGTCATCTCTCTCACCACAGATAACACCCTTCTCTGCTTTTACATTTGGCTGAGACATGCAATACATTCCATTAGAAAACACACGTGTAAAAAGACACAGGCTGTTAAATAATTAGCATTCACAAACACATGCTATTATTGATTAAGCTTTACACATCACTCTAATATCTACACTCATGCAGTACCTCTTTGACCTCTGGTCCAGTGAATGCTGGGACTTTAGGAGCCACAGGTTGTGATGATGGTAATGTGCCAGACAGGGCATCAACGGATCTACATCCTACACACAGGCATAAAAATAAACTCAGTGGGGTGTTTTTAACGTACAGAGTATCTGATAATCACACAAAGATAAAGTCAGCATGTAAACTCACCACTGTGCTGACTTTAGCTCCTGGAGGACCCACTTCCACTTGCACCTGCAGCACAAAGCAAAATAACTTTTTATTACACTCCATACTGACATACCTGGATTGCAGTACCCTACTTGGTCATTCCCAGGTATCACATATATTTTCCTTTGGGAGGGTTTTTCAGTAAACTACCATTCAAAAGTTGTTTTTTAAATGATCTTAATCTTTTGGAAGTTTGTGGGTAGTTAACATGAAATTACCCACAAACATGATTGCTTTTTCCTTACTTTTTAATAGCATATTTATTTCTTAATATGATGATTTATGAGCTTGTATTAACTCAGTGACTACATGGGGAAAAAGTATTTGGATACTTCAAGTAATAAGATACACTGGGTGCTTCTTTTCAAGCACGAATGTCTCGTATTTGCACCTTTAGCATGAGAACGTGAGGGTAAAATAACAATGCTGATGTCATTTTAATGCACTCCTGATGATCCTCTGTCATTCCGTTAAAGTACCTTTTGAGCGATTGTTTGCTTTTGCACACTGGCCGGGGCCGAGGGCTTCCCCACAGCCGGATCCACCTTAGCAGCTCCCGGTTTGGATGAAGGAATGGTTGTACTCTATCAGGAGCACACGCACCACATATTCGAGAATTAACACCAAGTTTAAAAACAATACTGAGCAACTGTGCAGCCAAAGCTAATCCAGAGAGCGAAAGAGTAGAAAGATAAGATAAAGTTTTATCTTTTCAGGAGTGCAATGATGCAGCTCCTCACAAATGTGTGAAAGATGAACGTCATGAGAGTGGTGATCAGAGAATGAGACATTGCTGAGGTGGGGCTATCCATCAAAAGAGAATTCTTGAAGTAAAAGCAGCAATAACTGGCATGCAGAAGATGATATAACAAAAGCAGCACGTCCATGAAGTCTTGTTTGCAGAAGAAGATGGACAAGAGAAGCCAAACACCAATGAATGCTCTGCACTGGTGTACCTGGGCCTTGTCTTTCTGAGGGTCTGTGGCCTTCACTCCTGTCGTTCCAGCAGGGCCAGTCCCAGAGCTCACAGTTGGGACTTTAGCAGAAGGTGCAGGTGGTGGTTTAGAGACTGTGGCCTGCAATCAGTATGCAGGAGTAAGAACGGAATAAGCGGCTAATCAAGATGCACTTTAAATATGAAGATGAGATGGACAAAACCAAATAAAGATGGTTTGCAGATGAGGTTAAGTTTCGAAATGGCAGAGGAGAGAATTTAAACTTGATGTTCAACCCAAAAAGTCATGAATGTGTACAGCGTTGAGACCCAAAAGAACAAATACCAAAAACACCATCTCCATTAGACAGAGAAGTTTGTGCAACAAACGGTCCTACAGACGTTTTCCAGATGTTGTGGAAATGGAAACAGCCCAAAAGTGTTTTGTTAGTGTTCACCAAAAAATCAAGTTAGGAAAGAAAGGCAAAGACAGTGTTTAAGAAAAAGTGCAGCGTGGCCCTGATGATACCCAGCGTAAGGAAGGTGTAATAAGCTTGTAGTCCGATAAAATCCAGCAGAAGGTCCTTTCTGAGTGGTGGTGAAGCCTCCACCTCCTGATGCTCCTGAAGGAGCTGATGGGGTTGCAGGCGATGAAGGAACAAGGTTTGGATGTGAAACGGCAATCATATATCATGTTTAGAGTGTTTTTTGTTGAGAGAAAGGCAATATCATTATTACAGATTTCAAACGTCTACTTACAAATGAAAACCTAATATCACATATCCAAAACTTCTTAAGCCTCAGGGAGAACAAAGAAACTTTATAACAAGAGATACAAATAACAATAAAAAAAACAGAAAATAAAACCAACCAGGGAGTTTTAGGACAAGAGATACAATTAACAATCACACAAACAGCAGTTACAAGCAAGCAAATCAAAAGCAAACTCCAGCTGTAACTAGATTCAGGAAAGTGAGTCATAGGGCAGACACTCCTCATGGGAGACACCATGTCCTGCCACAACCAAATATCCCAACATGTCTGTCCAAAGGCAAGAGATAACCACGAGAAAAATGAAAAGAACATTTCTGTTAACAGCCAAAAAGGTCTCAAAAAGCAACCAACAATGTCCTCTAAGAGTCCATATACATGCAACAGGAGAGCAGAAAGACCATTTTTTAATGGTGCTGCTTGATAAATAAAGCGTCTCGACAACTACCCAAAACACCCTAGTATTGTGGCAGTGTCTCTTTTTTTCCCTCAGTTTTTTCCACAAAATGCTTATTTAAAAAAAAAAAAAAAAAAGCTTTTTAATTTTCTTTTTCTCCCTTTATATCTTCAGGGTTCCCATAACCTTAGCACCAATGGTTCAACACAAAATTCCAATAAAAATCAATGAACAAAAAATAAATAATAAAACAAATTAGTTGCTCTGTGCATAAACCTTTTACTTTTTTCTTTGACTTTAAATATCACACGTATATATATATATATATATATAAATATTTATTTCTTATTAATTGAGACATTTTTTTGCAGATGATAGTTCTGCAGCTGAGCATATCTAAAATTCCCTGATATTTCTGAAAGAAAAAAAAAAACAGGAACCCTGTATTTTCACCCAGTAGTCTATCTATACTGTCGATTCAAGCTAATTCATAAAAAATGTAGTGCAATATATGCAGACATTGAAATTTATATTGTTTAATCTTATTATTAGGAATATACACATTATCACAGCTGTGAGTATGAGTTGAGGGCAGGCAAAAAAGTTGCTTTCCACCGTCTTAAAGGAACAGCTTTAAACACTTTATCTGAATGGACTGAAGACTTTTCCCAGTTCTCCTTTCAGCTACAACACACGCCTATTAAAAACACAGTAGCATCCCACACAGAACAGACAACTGAATACTTCCAAGAAGGAGAAAGCAGACGACTAACAACATCCAGTAGAGACCTGATGGGTCGATAGAATTGTAAAGTGAACAATAAACCATTTTGTGGAATATGAGTCTTTCCATCAGACAAATAAATGAGATAACGTGAATAAATGGAGTAAATGAGAGAAAGACTGAAAACAATGAAAGGTTTTACCTCATATTTTGCAGGATTCGCTGTGGAGACCTGAGATGTTTGGGTGGGTGTGACCTGCTGAGACTGCAAAAAGAAAGACAGAAAGAGAAGAGTTGAGTGTTTGGGAAAACGTAATGCATTTACATTATTATGAAAAGCATTATTGCTGCTATCAATAAATAAAAATGTATTAGTGCTCTATGTAGCCCATTACTTTCCCTGACCTTCTCGCTACATTAAAAACAGCCAGAATCATATGCAAATCATGAGTTTAGTGTGAAACATGAGGTCATGCTGAATCAGAGAGAGGAGAAACCCATGAACGCATTATCAAACACACTTAAATATTTGTGAATGATTTCAAATGTGAGCAAAAATGTACCAAATGCAAAGTGCATAGTGGATTTCTAATCAGATGCATCATTAATTCGCTGAACACTGAAGCAATAACAATCCTACATGACTTACTGTAAGGATTAAATTGTTCAGTAGCTCTTCCAGTTCACAAACTGCATTTTAAACAAGGGCTTTTCAATAACTAGGCAAGACCTTTAACCACCAAACCACCATAATCATGGCATTCACCGAATTTTTCAACCCAGCTGTGCCATATATACAACTGCTTGGGATGAAATGGTGACAGCTCATGGCTCGTTTTTCTATTGGCCTTTACATGTTCTCTATTTTCTTCTACCCAGAAGGTCTGTGAACAAAGCATCAAGTGTTCTAACAAGCTCAGCAGGTTTTAGGTTATGTACTGAATGAGGGTGGATTGTTGATGATGAAATACAAAGAACCAGAGCTAATGACACAGTTAAATACTCAACGTTATTCATGTGATAAAAGCTCTCCCTTTAAAATCTGAAGCTGATGGCCAATCAAGTGATTAGCGACAGGACATTTTGTTGATCTATTTCTATTTATAGAGTATTGCACCCTGTGAAATCTCATTGGTACAAAATTGAATTCCATGTAACACTACATTAAACATCAACTATATCTTTTGATTGTGTCTCATTGTCCTACATGACCTACTTGACATAGAAATCATGCTACATGGTTGTCATGACAGGTCAGAGGAACTTAAAAGAATATAAAAAAATATAAAAGATCACTTCTTCTTTTTTAAAACTACTTTGTCCTAATTTTACTTTCTTCATGTTCTTCAATTTATTAGATGTAATCATTAAGAAATAAATAAATACATTACAATGAAAACAAAATATGATTAATGATGACAAGAACAATAGTTTTCTATTAATTATTCCCAATAAATTGAAAATGTTTCAAATTTATTGGACAATTATTAAACAATAAACAAAAAATTTATAATTATTATACTTAATATTTTGCTAATTTGAAATATTACTATTATTAGTATATAATTATTATTGTACTAAAAACATTACTATAATCATTACTAGAATTATCATTATTATTAGAATTATTAGAATTATCATTGTTGTTTTTGTTGGTTGTTAATTTTTTTGGATACTGACAGCCAGAAGGACAGGAAGGACAGGAACTAATGGTGTGTGATGAGAAATGACCTGATCTCTCAAGATCACAAATCAGAGCATATGAGCTAACCACTAGGCCACAACTTCTACCACAACTTTAAATGAAAAATAAGGGCTCACAGAATAGTCATTCAGGAAGTTTTGATGCTCAAGTCCTTGCCATTGTACTGATATTTGACCGTCAAAGACACTTTGCTCTTAAATAAACTGTGCAAGGGCCTTTAGCATACATCAACACTCAGTGTTCTTCCTCTGCGCCACTAAATAAAGATACATGAGCAACAACATCAATAAAAGTGCTGGCTCTGAGCAAACATAAAAAAAAACAAAAAAAACTCATTTTTTTTTTTTTTTTTTTTGGAAATGCTTGGCTGATACCATAATAACCCAACCCATTTAACAACAATACAACAGTAAAAGGTGGAAACCCATAAGAGAGCTACTGAGAGTACATGAATTGAATGAGCATGGGTGTAGAGCTAAAGGTTGCGTGCAAGGAACCACCTAGATACATGCTTTTTTGTCAGGTAAACACTATGCATGCTCAGCAAAAAAGAAAAAAAAAGCATTATGGGTAAATTTGTAGGTAAACACAGGGCAGGTACAATTTAAAAAGGCAATATGTACAGAAGCACTGAAATGAATTTGATACTGACTCAGTGCACTCAAAACATTCCACAGATCTCAGTGTACCACAACAGATGATCTTCTAAATAATGAGCAATCTAAGTTATGATTAAAATAGTCTAGGATGGCTTTTGCTGATGTCACTGACACAGCCAATGTGTCAACACCCAAAAATAGGCCCACATGACTCAGACCAGCCTAAATGACAAGCTCACAGTGTTATCTCAATATCATGATGATCAAAATTCCTGATGAACAATCTAACTATCACTAATGGACCGCTCACACAACAATGTCTGTGCACATTTAGCAAGTTTGACAACTCCTCCCAGAAACCACGATGTGTTAGCAGGCGTTAGCTAATGTGACAAAGGAAATAGCAACACGGGTTGGGCACACACTACACAGGTCTTCTCCAACCTGTTTTAGCCTCAGTGCCACTACCCTCTTCTAATTCAACCATCCTGAAGTGGCAAGTTTGGTGGAGTCGCACACTGAATCTGTAGACACACCCTTTTAACATAACAACTGGTGATTTATAAACAGAAATTAGCTATGTTAGCATTGATTCTTACATCCAAATAGCTCAAACTCCTAGAACTACTCAACAGGGGAAATCTGCGGTTTATAGGCTGTCAGCAGTTACCTCATTGTTTGATTCTATTCTTTAACAAAAATCATGACTAATGCACATCTCCACCCAGATTACCTCAAAATTACCCTATGTGGTTATGGAAAGTTAATCCATTGTGTGACGTCTTAAGTTTCACATTCAAAACATTTGTTTAAGATCAGCTATTAGGTTACTATGACGACAACATTTCTGTATTATGATAACTAAGATGTAATGATGATATGATGTTAGCAGTTAGCACTGGGGTTTAAGGATGAGCAGGTTTTACTAGCATAATGAGAGGTTCAACAGCAACCGGATTAGCATGACATGGGGCAGATTGTATTTCAAGACCAACTTGTTAAGTGACTGCAATCAATTCTGGGACTATAGAAGTGATTTACACAAATATGATGAATTCTGACTGATTCTGACTGATAATGACTTAAATGTTGGCTTGTACATTACAAATACCATAACATTATTATGAGGTAACATCCTGGATGTGGAAAATGACTTCAAGTTGCTACTTGCAAGCAATCAAGTTTGCACTGCAAGTATGTACTAAATGGCCAGCAGCAAAATGTAGGCTAAATGTAATCATGAATGGTATACTATAGTAGAACTGAGGAAAATCCAATGCAAATAGTTTTGTAGATGCTCTAACTGCGTTCTTGTGAGCCCACAGCAATGGATTTATATTTTTAAACATTTAAAGTTGGTGTACGTAAAAGTGAGGATACAGATTCATGATGGCACTAGTGTAAACTATGCAACTCTATGCTAGATTCCATCTGGTTGTCACCTTCAAGCAAAATCTGTAACCAGTCAGATAGGGTGTAGTGTGCTTGTTGCATTACAAAATGAGTTAATTCTCCAGCTATGCTTCCAGACATTAAGTAGGCCTATTACACCTTGCCATGAGCATAAGTAAAAATCCTCTTGCCATGAGCGTAAATCAAAATGGAAGGTTGCAAAATATAAAAATGACACACTGATGCCACAAACATCTCTAAAATGTGAGCATACAGTAGTGACAGACAGTTCTCGTTCTGACATGCAGAATTGCTTATCATAAACTTAAAACCTTCTAAAGCTAAAACCAATGCAGTCAACAAAAACGGTAAACTTAGTAACCATTTTTTTTTAACAATTTACTGATTAGAGAAAGTCTGGTCAGACAAATCAGTAAGAAATGAACTGAGGCCTTTTCAGTCCCTCAGACAACAATGAAACAAGCACAGTTTCTTTCGTGCTAAAAGCACTGTAATCATTTCCACCAACTGCAGTGCAGTTGGCACCATCTTTAGCTATAAGGCACAGCGGCAGGAAACCACAGACAGAAATGCAAGAGCTGCAGATACGTACCATCTGTAACAAAACTGAGAGTGTTCCGTTTCACTTTCCCCTGTAATCCAATCTAAAAGTCACTTTAAATTCCTTCAATCTGAAATAAACAAAATATATCCCTTATGCACACATACACGCATATACTAACAGAAACACGCCCAACAGTGAAGCCAGAATCCTTCAACTCCTCCCACTCCACCACGTCATCAGCTGATGCCCCTCCCCCCAAGTGGAGAAGTGTTCTGACTGGTTGAGAGGGGAGAGTCTCCACCCATCTGCACAGCCAGCCAGGAAAAATAAACACAAGACTGTTTCCATACTACTGTAAGAAAGTTGGAGTTGGGGTGGTGGTTATGGTTTTCAAGATAGGCCGACTGCAGTGGTTTGAAGGGGTCTGGGCTGGTCTGGACTGATAAGAAGTTGTGCACGTTTCTGTAGAGGCTGATGAAGAAAAAAGACACATTGCAGGCAGTGCAAACCTTCCAGTTCTTGCCTGTCAGATTGGGTGTGTCTAGTACATTCACTGCTCAGGAATCTGAACTGCACAACCTACCATCAGCACAGAGAAAGATAGAAACAGCATCACATGCGCGTCAATCTGCCACACCCAGAGCATGGAAAAAGAACAGAGAGAAAGAGAGAGAAAAAATGAGTTAATGCACATAAGATAAAAAGACAGAGGATGAAAAACAACTGGGTGAGTCATAAGCCCTGCTTTAAACGGAAGCTTGAACTTGCTGCAGAATTGGTGCCAGCGCTTATGTAAGAGGAACATGGTGTAGTTATGTAGTCTTCATATACACTCCTACTGATAAAACAAAAAGCTTAACTGTTTGGTTTGTTCTGACAGGATGCCATTTTGACTACAAACCTCAAACATGGCAAAACCAAGCCCACTTCTGTGATAGAAGAGTGCCCTCTGGTGCATCATTGGGTAAAGTCATACATCCAAAGTTGATCAATGGGAACACAAAAAAAATCCCCACCTTTAACCCTACCAGACGACAAAAATAAGCAGATGTGTAATAGTTTGATAATTAGTGGTTTCAATAAAATAAAATAAAAAGTGTGTGTGTGTGTGTGTGTGTGTGCAGTAATGGACAAAAATATTGGCACCCCATCATTTCTGTCAGATAAGGCACTACTTCTCCCAGAAAAATGTTGTAATTACATATACTTTGTTATTCTCATGTTTATTTCTTTTATTTGTATTGGAACAACACAAAAAAGCCAAATCTGAGACATTCTACTACACAGAACTCCAAAAAATGGACTGGACAAAATTATTGGCACCTCTTCAGAATCTTCAGAAATAATTGTATTTCAAGCATGTGATGCTCCTTTAATTTGTAATTCAAGTCACCTGTAGCAATTCACAGGTGCTGGCAACATAGAAATCACCCTTGCAACCAGTTAAAATGGGGAAAAGTTGACTTAACCTTTGTGTTGTGTGTCTAGGTGTACCACACTGAGCATGGAGAAAAGAAAGAAGATTAAAGAATTGTCTGAGGATTTGAGAACCAAAATTGTGGAAAAGCATGGACAATCTCAAAGCTACAAGTCCATGTCAAGACTTATTAATGTTCCTGTGTCCGCTGTGTGCAACATTGTCAAGAAGCTTACAGCCCATGGCAATGTATCTAATATCCCTGAATGTGGACGAAAGAGAAAAATGATGAAAGACTGCAACAAAGGCTTGTTCAAGGAGTTGATATAGAACCTCAGTCAACTTCCAAAACAAATTCAAGCTGACCTGCTGGCACAGGGTACAACAGTGACAGCTTGCACTATCCGTCGCTATCTGAATGAAAAGGGATGCTATGGTAGGAGACCCAGAAAGACCCTCTGCTGACATAGAAACATTAAAAAGCCTGATTGGAGTTTGCCAAAACTTACCTAAGGAAGCCAAAATTTCCTGTGGACAGATGAGATTAAAATAGAGCTTTTTGGTAAAGCACATCATTCTACTGTCTTCAGAAAACGAAATGAGGACTTGAAAGAAAAGAACACTGTCTCTGCAATCAGTCATGGTTGAGGTTCACTGATATTTTGGGGTTGCTTTTCTGCCTCAGGCACTGGATGTCTTGATTGTGTACATGGCATTATGAAATCTGAAGAATACCAAAGAATTCTGGGGCACAATGTAAGGGCTCAGTGTCAGAAAGCTGGGTCTCCGTCAGAGGTCACTGGTCTTACAGCGGGACAATGACCCAAAGCATGTTTCAAAAAGCACCCAAAATGGTTTAAGACAAAGCACTGGAGAGTTCTGAAGTGGCCAGCAATGAGTCCAGATCTACATCCCATAGAGCATCTGTGGAGAGATCTTAAAACAGCAGCTGGGAGAAGAAACCCTTCAAATCTCAAAGATCTGGGGAAGTTGGCAAAAGAAGAGTGGTCCAAAAATCCAGTAGAGAGCTGTAAGAAACTTACTGATGGTTACAGGAAGCAATTGATTTCAGTAAGGGTGTCAATAATTTTGTCCAGTCTATTTTTGGAGTTCTGTATAGAATGTCTCAGATTTGGCTTTTTTTCTCTGCTTTTCTGTGTGGCTCCAATACAAACAAAAGAAATAAACATGAGAATACCAAAGCATTTGTAATTGCAACAACTTTCTGGGAGAAGTAGTGCATTATTTATCAGACAGGAATGCAGGGGTGCATATAACAAAACAGGATTTAAAAACAAAAAATATTTTAGCCGCATTCATGTACATATATATATATATATTATCTTTTAATAGATATTATAAGACCTTATAATGGATATGAAGTCTATTAGATCTTATTATATAATATAACTCAAAGTAAAAAAATAAGCTCCAAGGGAAGTAGAGCAAGACAGGAAATTGGAGGGAGAAGTTGACGACAAAGGATGGTCTTGAAATTGCGTCCCCAGGAGCACAACAGATGTGTCATCAGTATTTACATATATAACAACCATCATGCCCAAAAATGTAACTACTATGGTTTTTCTGTGGTACTGTATATTTTTATGATAATACGGAAGAACATTTTGCACAGTTTAAATGCGTGTACAATCTCGCACAAACTTTCGTCCAAGTGACAAAGCTCACACATCGGTGACAGCAAAATCAATCACAGTGGGTGCAGCTGGGCGGAGATTTCGAGGTTTACAATGCCCTTATCACAAAACACACCAAACTCCAACATACAACCAAATTCTGTATTTGTTGTCATGTGAATCCTGGAATGCAGTTGCATTCCACAAAGCCACTTCTGAGGCGGGGGACCTTTGAACGAAACCAAATAAGGGAAACAGGAAAGAACCATTGACCAAACGCAACAGTGCTTGAGTTGAGTATTCTGTCCTGACAGAACAACTAAAACAACCGAGTCAGATTTCTTTACCGTCCATCTGTTTAAAGGCGACACAGATTCAAACTATTTTAATTTTATAATATGATGCATCACTAAAATAAATAGGAATTATTTGGGAAAGTGTTTTTAGAGATCGCTTGACATGGAGAGGTGTGTGAATTGTGAACATGAAGCAGGCTTCAACAAGACAAGTAACAGTGAGTGACTAAACAGGAGAGTTACATAGCAACCCTTATCTGTTAGTAAATGAGTCTGTCATCAAAGTCCCACCCAGACACAGAGTTCGAGAGGTGACAGTGATGAAATCTATTGTAGCAATGAATCTCAGAAGGCCAGAGAGTCTATGTATGTGCAATTCAAGTTCTGCAGGCTCAGAACTGACAATCTGAATCGAAAAATTCAAAAACAAACCAGGCTCTGTAAATGCTCTACAGAACTTGGAGGTCGCTCTGTTAAAACACTACTCTGTTTGTTTAAGCGGTCCTTGAGTTCCAATATAGCTGGAGAAAGCTATCCGTTAGCATTCCCATTCATCTCAATGGCAATTAAAACATGATTTTTCATGATAATTGAGGTGCTGTAAGTCAGAGCTTATTATAGAATCTATCATAGAGACCCCATGAAAGTGCAGTTTTTTGTCTTGTGATGACGTGTTTGAAACGGTTTGGGTGGGACATATCAAATGGTCCCTTTTTAGCCAAAAAATAAAATAAAATAAATAAATAAATAAAAGGCCAACAGTCTGTACTTTATATCACAAGATCAATATTTTTGTCAGTTTTCCCAGAAAAGAAAGAAAAGTACATTTTTAAAGTTATTTTTTCCATATTTTAGCAGAACACTAACATATAGAAAGTTTTAAAGCTAATGCTCCATGTCTAATGGACTAAAAGCCACACATTTGAAAAAAAAAAAAAATCAAATAAATTAAATCAAATAAATTAAAGCCTTGTGACATCTTTACTCTTTCAGGCGATTAGACAAACACACCCCCAAAAGCAGTCAATAATTCTGAAACACCAAATCTAGCAACATCGCTCTACCTAGCTCTCTTTCAGGTTCAGGTAATCTAAAAAGTCTAAGTAAAATGACTTTGATAGGGGCTGAAGGTACTCCTTAGGTCCTGCGGAGCAATGTGTCTATATTTATATGTTTGTTCTCCATGTGGTTTGTTGACTGAGTTTCTATCCAAGATTCAGGCATCTGAATTCAGTTTACTGTCTGTCACTTATTCAAGCATAACGCATAAACAAGTTTCAAAAACAGGTTCTGTTCCAAAGTCTAATAAGATGCCTTTTTGTCTACTGCCTGCTACTTAGGAAGCAATGTGCTACACAAATAGCGACACAGAGACTGAGTTGACATTAGCATGCTGCATATACAAAAAAATACTTAAATAATTAGAGAACTATTTTTATTAAATTTCTTTCAATCAATGATCATGATGAACTTAGTTAAGGTTTGCTAATTCTCCACAAATGACAGTACATGCGCCAATCCCTTAGAATTTGGCCAAAATTGGCAGCATAATGACATCTAACACAATTATGATGCCATAAAATGTTGCATAGGGAGGTTAACTCACTAGAATTTGGAACAGAGCTCTTGTACAACTCATGATGTATGACATCATGCTTGCACAATGATTAGGCAATGAACACAATAATGTCATGAACATGTGGGAATCTCCTATACGGACTCAAGGGCTTTCTACCATGCCAGATGTTTAACCTCTGCAAGACATGTTTGCATTCAAGATGAGGCTCTTGCATTCACACAGTGTTCTGTATTAAGTCGACAGCTGAGACATCTAACAGGCCACCTCTGAGACAACCTGGGGTTCCAAAATATCATCCCATGCTTTAAATACCCAATATTAGCTGCTGAATCTGCAAATACACACACACACCTACAGACTCAAATATACAGAAATAGAAATAGTTGTGTGTGCTATTGGAACACATGTTCCTCTAGCTGTTCAGATCAATACTGCATCACTAACTGAGTGCACAAACCACTGTAGATCAATACACTCTGCACTGTTACAATACACTCAGCTCACTTGACAACAGAATTAAAATACCCCAACACAGAGTGTTGCAACTAGATTTTCTATTCATCATAACCAATAAATTGCAGATATTAAAGTTCTACACTATTTTGTCCGATAAACTGAAAACAAAACATTAAAAATGATAATGATAGCTTCTGTAAGGCTCGAATTAGTATGACATCATTCACAAATTTTTACCAATATCGTTATTGATCATTATCTATTCAATATTAGTTTGTAAGTCTTAGCAAATAAAAAAATATCAGATTCTATTATTATTATTATTATTATTATCATCATCATCATTACTGTAAGCTATTAATCATTCAAAATTATGATGCAAATATTATGACAAATTAAAATAAGTAAACTTCTGAGTAGTCACAAATGCACGATTAAATACTTTCATATCTCACTAGGATTTTTTTGTTAAATGTTAAAACATCTGCACATAAATTTACAATGCACATTCTCCACAGTGAAAGTGAGCAAGTATCTTCCTTCGGGCCATTAACGTCAGTAGCTGATGCTGAACCAGGTTGGCATGTTGCGCTGTGGGTATGTGCAGCACTTGGATACTAGCCCACTGGACAACATCAGACACACAGAGAGCTCTGCTCATGCTCAAAATGACGCAGCTACCTTTCACCTATCATTTCAAAACCTTTTGTTGAATGGAAAGTTCCCATGGATGTTAAAGGATCTTCATGGAACCATAGATGCCAATAAAGAACCTTTATTTTTAAGTGTGTATAATCATTTATAGTCTAATGAATCACTGCGCACTTTTAAGAAACACCCAGAAACGCTATCAACAAACAACTACTGCACATTACAACACCTGGATAATATTGCCAGTAACAGATAACAGAGACTGAAAAGCCCTTGATAGAGCTGCAGCTTTTTTAAGTGCCAAAAGTCCCTATAGTTCCACTTTTTGTAAAACATTTCCCAGCATTCCTCACACATTCCAGCACTCCTCCTCCCTCGGACAGTTGCTGTGGGACTAAAGCCAAGACCTCCTGACCAGCACACTGAACAAAAGCTCAGGCTCACATTTAAAATCCTCACACTGGCAAGTCAGTCACTGCACCTCAAACACACTTGCACAATATTAAACAAACCCATCCATGCACAGTACTCTCTGAGACCTCAATACAATTTTATCCAGTAAACGACACCTGTTGCTCTACAGCGACGTCCTGCAGGGCCGGTTGGTCTCGCGAGCTGGGGTTCCAGCTTAAGATCTGGCCCATGTCTACTGGTGCTGAGTGTGTGACACCGTCTCTGTGGCTCTGCTGTGTCTGCTGTCTGAGTTACAGTCTGTTCCAGGCACAGCGATCGGGGAGGGGCCAGGGGAGTGGTTAGGGTCAAAGGGGTGGGGCTATGGCACACACTGGAGATGGAATCAAAAGGAGGGAAGGAAGGAGGAATGGCTAAATAGGGAAGCACGTGTAATTAATACTGTCCGACTGAGATGTCTAACACTTTTAAAAAAGGGATGGCCAGGGCGTATGTGAATGTTCACATGGTATGATCCAAAGGTAAATGTTTATGGTTATTTTTATGGTGAATTTGAAAGCTAAAATTCTTGAACCAACAAAACAAAATACAAACTAATTGAAACAGAGGTGCTGTAACTTATAATTCATAGAAGCAAGGACTATGAAACAAAAAAGTGATCTTCCTGTGCTTTATTAGTACGCCTGTTGCCAAGTTAGCCTATGTTAAAGACACAATTGCCCCAAAGATAGAATTCTGAGAAAGAATCATTTCATGTCATCTCATGTCGTTTCAAACCTTTATGACTTACAGCCAAACTATTTTGGTTCCCATTAACTTCCTTTTTTTGGGGGGTCCATACAATAGAAGCCATTAGGAATTGGGAAAGTGCTTAGTTACCAACATTCTTCAAAATATCTTCTTTTGAGTTGCACAGATGTAAGTCAAACAGGTTTGAAAGGGCATGGGGGAAAGTAAATGATGGCAGAAATTTATTTTTGGGGAAATTATCCATTCAAAGCATAAAAGCCAAAGAAATCTGTAAACAAACTCCTAATCAGCATGTGTAACCAGCAGGAAGTCACATTTCAAGAGAAGAAAGCATGATATCTTCACACTGAGCATCTAGCAAGAGTTTCTTATTTATTAGTGAACCAAAGAATATTTTAAATGTGCAAAGTTGAAATCAGGGACTCGCACTTACGAAACATTACGAAACATAGTCTCTTATGCCTAAACACCATGCACTGTCTCCACCCCAAATGCTGAGAACAAAGTAAGTCTGTTGAGTGAAACAGGCTTGGGTGTGAATATCCACAATTTTCAACTGACATCTCATCAGATGTGAACATGCAGTTATGCGTGTTAGACAACTAAAGATAGCCAATCTAGGTGTCAACGAGCACTGCAGGTTTTTTTAGACCATGAGAAATCAGCTTACCTACAAACTGGAGAAAAATCATTGCCTGGAAGTAATTACATAATATTTCAGAAACTTGTGCAAGCAAGTAGTATTCACATATAGACTTAATTCAGAATTGCCGTTACTATGTTGATGCTAAAATGTCATAAAAAAAAAAAATATTTTCACTTAATAATTTCAATTGAATTGACTAAAGGTGTTTCTTGTAGCATTTCTGAGATTGGGCAGGGTTATTTTTTTTTCAGTCCCCAACTTGACAGTTAAAGGGGTCATATGATTTTAAGGTGTTCCTTTCTCTTTGGAGTGTTACAAGCTGTTCGTGCATAGATAAGATCCCTAAAGTTGCAAAGACTAAAGTCTCAAACCCAAAGAGATATTCTTTATAAAAGTTAAGACTCGTCCACGCCCTCCTAAAACGCTTTGTTCAAACACGTCCCCACATGTCTACGTCACTGTGTGGGAAGATTTCCATAACGCCGCCCAAATGTTCACGCAAAGAAAGAAGGCATAACTTTGATTCACGCTGTATTATTGTTGCTGCCACCGTCTTGTCGTGGAGACGCTGTGTGTTTCATTGTGAAAGCGAAACTACTTTGTTTAGTCTTCCAAAAGAGGACACAACTAGAAATCAGTGGTTAAGTTGTATTTACAACACTGTTCCAGAACAGTTCAACCCAAATATTCAGATGCTTGCGGCGCATTTTACGGAGGACTGTTTCCTGAACCTGGGAAAGCAGCCTACAATCCCGTCTACACACAAATGCTTTTTCCTTAAAAGTGGGGCAGTTCCAACTTTGCAAGGACAGTCTGGCGCTTCTGACTCAGCCTGTAAGTACGTTTACATATTAAAATAATTTGCCACTGATGATTCAAACACGAATTTTGAGCAGTGTAGAGTAGCGCTTGTTTTTGTCATTTGTCCAATCACAATTCTCCAATTATGCAATGCAACGTGTAAAAATACAGTATAAGTCATTATAATCAGTAATTATGTCCCCACTGGATGCAACAAATGCCTCGTTTGTAATGGGCTTTATTGGTTTTGTGTCATCACATCAGGACACGGCATCACAGTATGGTAATGGGCATAACATAACAAAATAATGTTCTTTTTTAGCAAAATCATATGACCCCTTTAACATTACTTTCATTGGGATCAGACTGGTATAAAAGACTAATTTTGCATGTTGCTTCAATGAAAAAAAATTCTAATCTTCTATTTTATATTATATGATCTGAGAATAATTTCATGACTATGAAATATCTTCTTTTGCAAAGTAGTATATTTACAACCATAAGACTTAAGTTTATGAGATATTAAACCTCTCAAATCTTGAAGTCACCAACTGACTAGAAATGTTGACTTGCGTTCCTGTGGGCTTCATTTCGAAATATAAAGCCTTAATCAACACCAGAACACTGAAACGCTTAGCATCAATCCTCATGATGTCGACTGAGAAAGAAGCCTAAAGGAACATGATATTATACATGACATGCATAATTATTTCCAGAGCGCTACTTAGAAATACACAAACACTGCAATTATATAACAGCATTCACAGTCAAACGGGGGCAGGGGTGGAGGGGGGATTGAGGTTAAATCTAAATTATGAGGTCAATTTATTCATCAGTTTTCCTTAATCCTAAATGTATCACAATAATATTACACAGCACAACAGTTTTCAACAGTGTTAATAATAAGAAATGTTTCTTGAGCACCAAATCAGCATATAAGAATGATTTCTGAAGGATCATGTGACACTGATGACTGGAGTAATGGCTGCTGCAAATTCAGCTTTGACATCACAGGAATGAATGACCTTTAATATGTATTCGAACAGAAAACAGTTATTATAAAATGTAATAATATTTCACAATATTATTGTTTTTATTTTTGTTTAATCAAAATGCAAGCTTGATGAGTATAAGAGACTAATCCCCAAATATACGAAGAGCTGTGTACTGTACACGCAAAATGGGAGAAGAAGAATATGAGAAAACTACAAGTCATGATCTCCACACTTGAGTAATTCAATACATAAAGGAACAAGTAAAGCTCGACCCCTCGCAGTGGAACATCCTGTGTTTGTGCACACACACACAAGCACGATTTTGTGAAACAAAATGTTCGACACACCCATATATCTTCCTGTAATCAGAATCAATTAAACTCATGTTATGTGAACATTAACTCACATTAACACCTGAAGGCAGAAGACTACTAATTAACAATAATGGTTTAAGCTGTTGAAGCACAGACATGTATATGCATTCGATTATCTGGCATGCATAATTGCAGACACACCTGAGTGTTTCGTCTGCGAGCTCACAGAGCAAGTCAAACCAGCTGTGTCAGCGATACATTTTCAAGCTTTCTTAATTTGTCCCCCTAAAATGTCTCTATATTCATAATATACTAACTAACGTTATGCATAGGCATTGCCAGGCCGGTGCCCGGTGTCTTTCACTGTAACTAGAGCACCTGATGAAGTGGAGTTTCAGGATTTATATATATATATAGATATATATATATATATATATATATATATATATATAGTAACATAATGTCGCTGAGAACATTTCATGACACAGTCATGGGACACTGAAACAATGCAAACCACACCAGGGACCTTCTAGCAAACAAGTGCATTCCTAGCTACACAAAATCAATATATTTAATGCACTGCACATTCATAAATGTATTCCCCTACTGTCTCTCCAGATACAGCTCTCTGAAGTAGATGGAAAATTGTGTCATGAAGGAATGTTGTTTTACATTTTATGGGCTGGATGTGCCAACATGGCAGAGCTGGGTGATAAAACATTCATGGCTTTGAAGAACTACAGTTCATATCAGTGACACTAGACTGATGGGGGCAATAGTTCAGCTTAATCGCAGGGCTGTGACTGACAAGGACTTTCATGGTCCACAAGAGGGTGTCAATGCTCCATGAGAAGGTAAAGCCTGAAACGTATATTCTTTATGAATTAATTAATTATTATTAATTATTAAATATGGCATTACACATATTGTTTTAGCAATTTGCAGCAATCTGAATTTCAATGTATTTCCATTTACTTCCCAGTCACTAACTGGATACCAAACTTTGTTATTATTCTTTTACAAAATGTCATAGACATCACATTCAGAAAGCGCAATTTCAAGTAAAATTAAATATCTTACAGATGAAGATACTTTTTTTTTTTTAATTAACCTGATTTTGTTGATTTGCATGCTTTCCATGCCTAGAAATCACACTTTTAAAAATATAATATTTAAATATAAGTAACTCTCTGTACTCAGAAAAAAACTTTCATTGGGGTGGTACCCTTTCAAAAGATAATATTATGTAGACTTTAGGCACTAGTATGTCCTAATATGTCAAACATAGTACAAAAATGTAGCCTACCCTGTTCCCAGCTTTGTACCTTATTTTTTCCCCTAAGAGTGTAGCATATTTGAATTCTACACTGAATTATAATTTCAAAAGAAACTGTAAAGTCTATCTTACCTGGAACCTTGAGGTCTGGGGAACATGGGGTTTTTGTAATGAAGTACCACCTTGCTACAAAGAAATAAAGGTAGAAACAAAGAAGTGACTTGGCGCCCTGTCAAAATGTACAATTACCTAAGGGTTCAACATGTTACTATGCCCACAATGATGGCTAAACAGTCTACCTGAGGAATATAACACTACAAGTCTGAGTAAAAAGCATCACCTTAACCAATCTTGAGAAAATAATATTTTATTTTTTTAGTTTTATTTATTTTTTATTTTTTTACTTTTTTTTTCTATTTAACTAGAATCCATTTCAGTCATTCTCGTTGAATTTTAGACTATAGGACTTTCGATTATAACTTAAATTATTATTTTAGGATGACACTTTGATGTTACGCATTACTTAGGTTTATTTTCATAGCGCATAACCATACATGGATCTCTTTAAATTCTTTGAACCTCTTTCTGATTTTACATTTGGAAAGCGACTCTAGTATATCAACACTTGAGGAAACTTCACAAATCCATGCAAACGCATTAATACCTTATTTCACTACACTAAATCCGACTACGCCCAACTTCTAATAATAACCTATTGTTTTTTTTTTTTTTTTTAATAACTGATCATGTGTGTACAAGTACAAAGATCGACCTAATCCTAAAGTATTTACATTTGTCAACTCTTTAAAGGACCCTCCTTTGATCACTACGACTTGTTTTATATTAGAAGTTAACAGTTTTCTGTGCAGTTCAGATCATGACACGGATCTACTTACTATGTTCGACCAATACGCAGCGTACGCCATGGCGGAGAACGAATAGTTTCAGGGTTAGAAGTTTACTAAAGTAGGCTATTCCTTGAGTCCCGTTCGCCAGCTTCTTTCATTCAAGTGAGGTGGTGTGCTGCTGTGTCCTTTTCATAAAGCCACTCCCGTGAGCGAACGTGGGTACCAGAACACTATCGATAATTGCTGCAAATAAATGATTGGGGCGGTTTATCTTGGTTTCAAGATGTGGTGAAATCTTTTGCATTACGTCGCAGTGTGAAAGTTGCTGCTTCATTTGCATTGCGCATTATAGAGTCCTTGTCTGCATAACAACACACGCATTCCTTTGTAGTGATTGCCCAACACTGTGGTTACGGGGTATATCTGTTTCTCTATGCAGGTAATTTAATTGCGAAACTCAGCAAGTTTTATTTTTAGTGGCATGTCTTAACTTTTTAAAAGTAGTCTCAAAATAGGATATTTGACTATGACGTTGTTTGATTAGTAACGTTACAAACGTGAAAGTGTTTTCAAGTAGACTAGCTAGGACAGACCTTATTTTGCCCTTAAATGATGTTGTTCTAAAAACCAAAAAAGTTCCAATGGAACAAGACGGGGAGGGGGGGAGGGGGTATCTTTAATTTTCACCACCCCACCCCACCCCAGTTCAAATCGTGCTTCGTACGTTCGTAATTCAGTAACTGTTTCGAACGATTCACATAAGTTTAGATTCACTAAAAAGAACCTGTTGATAAGAGTCACTCATTGGACCGCTCACTGGTCACGCTGTGGGCTCTGGTTTGATTCACTGATAAGAACGGACTGCGCAGTATGCTTTGATTCACTAAAAAGAACCTGCTCAAAAGAGTCATTCGCTCGTGAATCGTTTTGCGCAATCCTATATCTTTATTAATCTTAATTCAGAAACAATAATAACATAAACATAAAAAAAAAAAAAAAGTTCTCAAATACTCAAAGTTCAGATGTTGGTGAATGAACGCTCGAACTGAAAACCGTACAGACCTGCAGAACAGGAATCAGTTCAGAATAACCAATCCACATGTCTTTTACAGTGTTATACAGAATACTACATTGCATGTGAAAAAAAACCATACCTCCTTGTTGTTTTTCTTACGACCATGACATCTCTTTCTGTGTGGCATGTCTGAGGAACAAGATCACGGACTTTGAACACAACACAGCACAGCTTTGCTTTCACCAGAGTTGGGCTTGTGACAGTATGCTCCTCCTGCAAACTGTGAAAGGTTTTGTGCAACTCGCAGAGTGTCCGTATGAATTTGTTTTTGTTTGTGTGGCTATTGTGTGTGTGTGCATGCATGTTCTTTATTCAGACAGCATCTGACTTGGGACTTACTTTAGACTGTCTTGGACTTACACATCTAGATGTTTTTTTTTTTTTTTTTTAAATCTATTTATTTGTAATGGATTGCATATGTATATTCTGCTAAAGCAAACAGTGCCACACCCCCTCAAACGCTTCCTTTCTCTTCTCCCTGTCTTAAAGGAAAAGTTCATACTACTATTTTTCTTCCTTGGAAAACAATGGCGAAATTATGAAGAACTGTACTTTATGTGTTTAAAATTTATGAGACCTATTGACTCCATACCAAGGCTTTCAAGTCTCAAAAAGGATGCAAACGTGTTCTCTGTCTTCCATGTAATGGCTAGCTCAACTGAGATTGGAATGACATGAGGGTGAGAAATTCTAGAAATTGGACTGCTCTACTCTCGTCTGTCTCTCACTGGTTATTGTTTTCCTCAGACACACATACACAAGAAAAAAGAGAAACCCAGATATTGTCCCCTTCTGTGGGAAACAAGCTGTGTTTTTCACCAGAAGCAACAGTTATTGCAGGAAATGCTCTTGAAAGATCTCCTGCCAGCATTCTTGAGCTCAAGGAGATTATAAACCCAGATCTGGCTCTGAGCTCAGAGAAAGCTGCTGGTGAGTCACACAGGTATAACACAATTTTTCTCTTGTTCTTCACTTAAAATGATTTCCCTTCAGTTCACTTCCTGTGACAAGATGATTTATCCATACTACATTTTAATCTTCTATACCTGTAGGCTTATACCCAATATATACTTCAGTTTTGACTCAGATTGTTACTCAAAGCTGTCTGCCAGTAAACTGTATAGTGACGCTAATTAGACAAACTGAAGATAATGGGAGTAAATATCTCTTGTGAATTGCGATTGAAATGAAATATATTTTATCAACGGTTTGTTTTTAGGGTTATTCATTGACTTAAAACAAAATTCCCATTAGGTGTTTTTTTCACAAGCAGTCTACTGCTGCAATTTTATTCAATATTACCCTCTGTTTTTATATTCTACTTTTGTTATTATTATTATTATTATTATTATTATTGGTTGCAATACCCCATTATGGTGACCATGTTTTCCACCAGAATATACTTGCTGCAATAACTGTTATTACTGTAAAATATTTATTTATTTTCAATGTTGTTACCACAGCTTTATCATAATTGTAATAATAACTAAACTAATATCTAAAAAAATTGCTTGCTTGCAAAAATTTACCAATAGCAATCATTTTGCTCCTGCTGAACCTTTGTAAAATAGCTGTTTAATTGTCTGAGAATATGGTTAGAAAAACATCTATAGTTATCTATAATTAAGCACATTCAGTGTTGGTGATTTAAGCCACATAATAAACACATTGTCATGAAATTCCAGCAGGTGGCGAAATTTCCACATTTCTCAGTTCGTTTTCTACATTGCAAACTGATGTAATAAAATAGATACTATGACCATTTACTGTAAGTATTCATTGTATTTGGCAAAAACCAAAATAATAAATAATAATAAAATAAAATAATACAAAATAAAAAAATTGGAAGTTGTCTCCTTATATATTATGCCTGATTTAGACTATATTTGTATAACAAAATAGCAAAATAACTATCTAAAAAAAATCTCGTTCACTGGACAAATCATTTCTTCATTTCTTTCAAGTCATTAAACCATGTGTCTAATAATTTAATATTGTGTGCACGAGGCAGGTTGTGTCATGAAAAAATAATGGTCACTTCTTGCCACCTCTTTATTTACATTATCGCTCTATTGGTTTTCATTTCCCAGCAATCTATAGTGTAATCAGTAATGGCAGCAGCCAGGAAGGCAGTGTGACTCATTCTACAGAACACCCTGAGGAGAAGAGAAGCCCCATCCACACTAAAACCTGCAATACCGGCAACGCCCAGAGTTGAGCCCTCATGTTTGCAGGAACCTCTAAATGTTTGATAATTACAGACACCCTGTGACAGTGATAACATTCAGCCACACAAAGGCACTAGCGGCCGAGCCTTTGCTGTCTGTTTGGTTGAGTGCGTGTCTTTATCTGTGTGAGGATGAAGGTCTTCTACCTCAGATAAGACAGAAGGGACACAATCATTTAAAGGGGGCCACTGGCTCGTCTCGCTTTAATTACTTCAGTTCTCAAGGCACCACTGTAGTATCTATTAACCTGTAGTTCATGAAATCAACTGTTTGTTTTGTGTCGACGCCAGTGGCTGGGAGTATTGATTTACTAAAACCAATTAGATGAACAAGTCTTTCATTCTGTGGAGTCTTAACAGAAACAATGATATTACTTACATGTTAAAGGTCTTCACACATAATAAAATGCAAATTTGCATTTGTTAGGTATTTATATAAAGAAAAATGAGATAATTAGAAATGAGCAAAGTAGTAAAATGCCTAAGACTTAAAATGAAAACTAAAGCTAAACAATAATAATAATAATAATAATAATAATAATAATAACTTATAATAAAATGAAAAAATGCACATAAAAATGACTGAAACATAAATGAAAATGAAAAACTGGAAAATATAAAAATAAATAAATAATTAAAAATAGTAATGTTTATTATAATAGTATAAATTATAATAAAAATGTTGGAGTATGGAAACCTGAAAATGGTAACATCTAAATGTTTTTCTTCAAATCAAAAATATTATTTAACGTCACTGAATCAACCTATATATATTAATTTATACCAACAAAACTCATGTTTATGGGTTAAATCAGGTAATAATTGCTACTTTTTCCAGTGTCTGGGGAGTTTTCCCTGGTATTTCAAGGCAATTACCCAGAAGTGTAATGGAGGTTAAATAATTGATGCCATGTTTTAAGGGGTTGTATTAAGGGCTCACTAGATGAGACAGCAGAAACAATGGTTGTCAGGAAGTGCTCAAATGATCTAGCAGATAAAGGGATAGTTTACCTCCAGTTACTTGTCCCCACTGACTTTCATAGTATGGAAAAAAGCACTATACAAGTCAACGGGGACCAGCAATTAAAGGTGAACTATTCCTTTAAGATTCATCATTGTGGTGTGAGTCTTTGTATGTAGTTTTATAGGGTTTACAGGAAAAACAGGAAAAACTGATGATGAGACTTTACCATGATTTGAATCAGCTTTCGTGATTTTGTTATGCTGTAGACTATTGATGTGGCCTCCATCATTACAACATTCCACGAATATAATGTTGAAACATGCTTAATATTTTCCAAAATAAAAGACGTCAAATTGGATTTACCGGAATCACAGGTTCCAAAGGTTAAAGGTTAAACTAAAGGTCTCCAAAGTGCTTATAAAAGGAAGGTTTGATTGACTTTCAGGTAAAACACAAAAAAAGCAATTGCCTTATTTTCTCTGTCAGTTCCTTATATTCTTTCCATGCATGCACATGAACCTTGCATGTTCCTTTTAATTGGCTCATTTGGTCATTATTTGCCATAGAAACAAGCAGTTCTACTAAACCTTAGAAAGCCCTGTGCCTTTGAGAGCTGTTGGCTGTCTCTTGGTCTCTCTGTATAGAAACTTCCAGGCTACTAAACAGAAACCTGATTACCGGCACGGGCCACACCAGGCTATTACAGATGTATAAACAATGGAGGGAATCATGAAACACTATTTTTCAGGATGTTGACTCACAGTGCCTTCTGGAAAAAACATTACTATCCTTATGTTCAGACAATAAAGAGTGAAGTCAATATCTGCATTGACATGTTGATCATTTGTCCAGAGGCTTGTGAATTCAATCTATTTTATGCAAAGTTTATATCTAGTGTTGTCATCTTGTGTGATAAATCTGGCCGCTGGTCATTGTGTTGCATGATTATATGATCAGATTCATTTCAGTTCAATGTAGATTCAATATTTCCAATATTTGCATCACTGATATGACACTGAGCACTGACAGCAAGATAGAGGAAGAGAGATAGCGAAAGAGGGAAAGGTTTCCATGACAACTACACATCCTTGACAAATGACACAGTTTGAGGACAAGAGTAGGCGATAAGAAAAGAATGTGTGCGTATGCGAGGGAGAAAGAAGGAGAAGATTACTATACCTGGTCTGAGTCAGAACAACATTGACTCAGATGACTGCTGGCAAGAACTGCTATTTTATGAGCCCTTTAGTAGTAACATCAATGTATGAACCAATTAAAATAATAATTATTAAATAGTAAACTTCTTTTCTTTTTTTTTTAAAGAAAATGTGAGTGATTCTGGCTGTGCAAAAGCCATGATGCTTAGGTTTTTAACATATTTATCATATGGTTTTTAAAGTGTTTTAAATGTTATTTATGTGATTAATATTTTTTTTAAAACCCCATCCTCAAGGATATTGTCATCCCTAGATAAACCTAGGGGGCGCTCTTTTCATGCAAATCTATATGACTTTTTTGCCAATAAAATAAAATAAAATAAAATAAAATAAAATAAAATAAAATATAAAAAAAAAAAAAAAAAAAAAATAAAATAAAATAAAATAAAATAAAATAAAATAAAATGTCGATTCATTGTCGTTTCAGTTCGGCAGCCAGGTGACTCTAAGTACAACTTGCTTTGAAAATTAATAACGTAGGCTACCTACCTCTCATCACCAAACGGCAATCATTCATATCCGTACTACAAACTGTGCGAAACGACGATTCAGACCGGGAAAAAGAACCGACTCAAAGAGCTATTCCCGAGTACTGAATCACTGCAATTAAAACATATATTATGCTCTTAAGAAAAAAATATAATCATTTCGTACAGTTTGTACTACAGACAAAAAAAGGCCATTCATTCCGGAATAGTACATTGCTTGTTCTGGTTCTAATCAGGTAATGTTAGACTCGAGAATTAATGTCTTTTTGGAGTCGGATCTAGTCGTATTATCTTTTTTGATAATATTTTAAATTATACTTTACTTTTCTGTTTTCACTCATATTTTAAAGTTTTATTAATCTTGTTTTTTTTTTTCATTTGTATTAGTTTGAAGTATGTTTATCGTTTTTTAAATACATTTTTATTAATTTAGTTTAGTTTTATTTTGTACTTCAAGTTAAACTAAATAAATAAGCTTTTTTAATATTTTGTTTTAGTTGACGTTTATTTTATTTCAAGTAGCAGAAATATTTTTTACAGTTTTAGTTTTAGTTCTTGCTCCAAAGAGCCATTCATCCCTGTCAGCTATTGAGGATCAGAAGTTTTAAAAAGCTTTAAAAACTAAATCTTTTCAAACCTTTGAGTAGTTTAACTTTCCTTACTGTGATGATTAAGACGAATTTCCGTAAAACCTTATCAAAAGATGATTACTTATAGGTCAAGCAGATTGCAAAATCCACTGCTCTTTCATTCTAAATGTCAATTAATTTTACACTCAATTCATCCACAGTAGTGTACACACTCACATATATTGTTTACACAGCCAACATGGCCTCGGTGACGTCTACTGGCATGATTCAGAGTGTCCATTGCTCCATCAGATCCTTCATTTCCTGTTATCCCACCCCATAGTTTTACCCCACTTTGCTTATTGTTCATACACCATTACATGTTACTGCATCTCTTAATGACAACTCCAGCTGTTACGGTGACAGGTGAGATGGCAGTAATAAGATGTGAGAGGTTATCTCAATTGGTGGATCTGTTTTTTCCACATTTGACATGTTTGTGTGAATGAAAGTGTTTGTGCATGTGCATGTTTGATCAGTGAAGCCTTTTAAATGACACAGTACATTACCAGTAAAAAGGAGCCTTTTGCATGACTGAATGCTTCCGATGCTAAGCCGTTTGCACAGTATCTTTAAGTTGATACCTTAAAGACAGCTGGTATATTGGCCAATAGTCTTTTGTAAGATCTCTATTTTTTGGCCAACTCTGCAACCCCTTTTTAAAGAATACAAACATGCATCTCACTCATGAACCTTGCTTCTTTTCCTCATCTATTTCCAGTTGCAAAGTCTAACGTGTTCTGCTTAATCCAAACAGGTGTTGCTAGGTGGATGTGGATGACTGCAGCTGTTTCGGCAAATGGACTGTTTGCTCAAAAGCCCAACTGATACTGTCGGTCTACTCAATGAAAAAACCTGCTGATTTATTTTCATGCAATGTCTGGCTGTCTGTTAGCATTCCTATTCATCTCAGTGGCAGTTGCTTGGCTGACACATGTCACCATAATAACATGCACAGTCTCAGGCACTAATACTTTGAAAATATTTATAAATATTTAAATATAAAAATGTACAAATAAAAATATTTATTGATGTGGAATATATTTTACAGATTTACCATGAATATTTCCTAAAACAAAATGAATGCAAAAATAAAATAATCATATAAAATATTGCATGTGGACAAGAGAATAAAATGATTGAATTGTAAAGTTCAATTTCCTGAGACATGTGCACCTGGGAAGCTCTTATGTGCCAGGTAAGCGTTTGTTATTATGAGAAGTCATATATTTATGTTGGAAAACAATATGGAAGGTTTCTATCATTTTTATTTGTTATGTGTTTATTTTTATATAATATTTATATCAATTATTCACGGTGTAACAAAAACTTGTATATAGCAAATTGTGAAGGTGAGTTAGGACTATTAGTTGTTGTCTATAAGTGGCAATATTATTGGAAGACCACACTAAATACAATAACGTTTCAAAACTGTTATTACTATTCCCAGCAGACGTTTTTGCTGTCATTTGTTTAAGAGTTTGAATTTTTGTGTAATAATATTTTGATCTATAGGTAATTATAGGTATTCTTCAGTTACCTGGACCCAGGTAGGTTAACGGGAAAACAGTTGAATAAACTTTACGTACACGAGCTTAGCACTTAAGTAAATCACAATGTTCTTTAATAATAACTACCATTTTAAAGTTGGTTTGTCCTGTTTGCTTTTTTTGGAATTAACAGCTAAATTCAACTGGAATTAAGATACACCTGGACAACACAGTCTATTCAGAGATAACAAGAGCCAAAGTATAGCTCTCGAGTGTCATGCACAGCTTTATAAACCCCATAAAACAAGTGGACCTGTGGCTCATACACAATCCCGCACAAAACAAAGGACGCTTACATCAAATGAGACCGGTATTTGTCTCAGGATTCTCAAAGCGCACGATTCCAGATTGTCTCTTTGATAAAAGCATTTCTTTTGACACGACACTGTGTCTGCATGTTCATCGTGGACGCACTTCGATAGACCATTCTGTCTGCATGGACCATTGCGATACTGAATAAGTTAGTGTGAATATTTAAGAGGACTCATGACCTCCTGATCACGATCTTCTTGGTATTCATACACAGGGCCTTAGCTGGTGGGAATGATTCTGTGGACCACAGTATATAAATCTTCATACAGAATTCACACATTATATCATTCTTTAGATTGTTTAAAAATATTTAGTTGTATTTACTTTCATTTTCCTGCAAAAGTGAATTATGAATATCATATATTTTAAAAGCCTATTTCTTAGCCTGCTCTTTATTAATGGTGTTTCACTTATGTGACTTCTTGTAAGTATTTTGATGATGTCATTGAGTTTATTCCACATTATATTGCATTAATGTATTTTTATATATTATTAAGAGTTGGAAATCATTAGTCTGACAAATCAAGATGGGTGGCCAACCAACATACAGGAAGCCATTTTGTTGTCATGTGACAAGAAAACCATAAAGATTGGACACCATGTAAGGTGTCAAAAGTATGTTGTATTAATTTTTTGCTACTTATTTATTTATTGGCTGGTATAAATGCAATTGAAAAAACTATTAAACATAAATTACATTTCTAAGAACTTAGCTTTTTTACCTTTTTATTTATGTATATTTGTGTGTCGTCACACATACAGCATATATCTGTCTATAGAGATAGATACATACAGATGCATACATACATAAAATATATTTACAAACGTGTAAATATAAATCAACTTGCTAGTTTTTTTTATTTGTACTGGAATGCATGTGATTGCGCTTTAATATGGATATAGTTTTTGCCTATGCAGCTCGTGTTGTGGAGCTGTCCACTGCTGCGGTGCTGAAACCTTCTCCTCATGACGCAGACAGTTACGCCAACTATTTAACAGCTGTTTTTTTTTTTTTATTATTATTTATTTAATCCAACCCCCAATATCTATTAATCCCAAGCTAATGATATATTGATTTGAACAGATGTTTATACAAAGACACATTATAAAATCTAACCTAGTTGTAGGAGGGTTTGGCGAACATTAGTGCGGAATTAACCTTGTATTTATTTTCTCACATTTCATGTTTTCAACAAAAGCTTCCATTCCTGCTCCATTTCTAAGTGTAAAAATGCTCGTCGACTATTTATAGAGAAGCATTCCCCTCCTCTTCCATGAGCAATTCACCCCGCCCGACTCCCCCGGGACCCGAGCATCCTACCCCAGGTAGAAATTGACGTCAGAGCGGTTCGTAATTTGACGTGTAAACATCCCTTCCCCTTCCACGACTCTCTCATTGGTTGCGCTCCATGCGCGTTCAATTACTCGCTCACACTGCATCAGAATTAACAGGAGAATATAGCGTCTACCAAGGAAGCTGAACTGATATTTCGTGTGTTTACATATTCTGTATTTATTTATTAACTTATTTCTATTTAACAGTTTTGTATCCATCGTGATCATCCAGGTCATTTTTAAGTGGTTGTAATTGATTGGAAATGGAAGAAAGATGTCGTCCAATGTTGCTGTGCAGTGTTCTTGCTCTGTTCTGTGCGCTGGTGTCCTCAGCTGTGGACAGACAGTATCTGAACGAATGGGCGGTGGAGATACCAGGAGGACTCGACAATGCCCGATCCATCGCCGACGAGCTCGGCTACGATTTAGTCCGAAAGGTAAGTCACACACTGTTTTTTCACTCCATATAGGATGAAACACTTGTCTCACACACACATATCTGGCTCTGCTTTGCATTCTGTATGAAATTGTATTTTGTGTAATGCATTTATTCACAGCAACACTCTTGCTTTGCCAGATCATATTTGTTCTCTAGATCTGAGGAAAAAAAAAAGAAAGAAAAAGAAAAAAAGGACATTTGCTTTGCCATTAAACACTGAAATGTTTTCTGAGATATGGTTGAATGTGTTTTGCAACTAGGATACATGTTTTTTTTTTCATATATCTATGTTAGATCTGTCATCTGAATCCACCTTTATTTTTTTTTCTCTCTATAAACTCCATAAAGCAGTTCAGTAAATGCAATTGTAAATAACAATACAATCTTTAATGCAATTTCTACATGAAAGTCAGATATATGTCAGACTTTATATGAGTAAACATTCACCTGTTGTTGTGTAGTCTTCTTATAAGAATGTTTTATTTTAAATGTAAAGAAAATAAAGGAAACCCAACTCTAAGTAAGCTGACAGACCTATTAATTCTGTAAAAAAAAAAAAAAAAATGAAGTGGCTCCAGGCCGACTAGACTAGACAGATGGGAACTGCGTCATTATGACCAGGCTTAATTTAGCTCCAAATATGAACCGTTCTCTTCAGTCAGTTCTCTCTGTCATTTGCGTGCAGATTGGGGCACTGGAAAACCATTATTTATTCAAGCGGCACAGTCACCCTAGCAGGACCAAAAGAAGTGCGGCTCATATCACCAAACGTCTGTCAGAAGATGACAGGGTATGGCACTTTTCATAACCCCTTTATTCTATATGCAGTATGTAATCATAAAATGTGAATTTATGCAAAACCCCCATATCATTCCAATCAATTAGGTAGGCTTATGTCATGTACTTTCCAGTCCTGAAGTTTAAATAATATTTTATTTCTGAAATAACAAATAACTTTTAACATATCTAATGTATTGTTGATGTAGGAGATGGAAAAGTAGTTAGGTAGTTCTGGTAGTTTTTGACACACTGCTAAATGGTTTTGTATGGGCACCTGTGGTTTCTTCTGTAGGTGTCTTGGGCTGAACAGCAGTATGAGAAACAGAGGGCCAAACGCGCCCCGCTGGGGGCCGAATGTAAGGACTGCTCGGTGGACAAACTCTTCGATGACCCCATGTGGAACCAACAGTGGTATCTGGTGAGTCTCGACATCTTAACTTTCCTTTGTCAAAGACAGGATTTGAATTTCTTTGGCTCTGCAACAGGAGGTATTTTTTCCCGTTCATTTTCCCCATAGCCATTTTAAAAATGTTCTAAAGGTGTTCTCATTTCCATGGTTACAGCAGTTTAAGGCTGGACTACACTACACAAATTGAACAGTTTTGAAAACACTAGGCATCATACACTTGCCAACTTTGTAAATAGTTACAGAGAAAAACTAGGCATCATATACTAAAAGACTGAGGATCATACACTACCAGACTTTCAAGTCTTTCCAAACACAACAAAGAAACAGGTGCCTTGTTGCTGGAGGATGCATGACAAATGAAAAAGATATTTGTTCTAAAATCAGTTTAAAATACCAAACATATCTGACATCCTTCAATTGTATGGAATCATAGTCTGAAGCTAAAAAATCAGAGTCTGTGTCCATCATATATTACGCAATCTTCTATGAAATCTGTCAGTTTAAATCTGCAGACCGGCTCTGACTTTTGGCAACTAGCAACAACTTGTTCAGACTGTAAATCTGCGCCAAAGTCGTGTAGTGTATTCCAGCCTTTAGTCATTCAGTGGAAGTTAAAATCTCACTGATTTGTTCACTTGTTTATATTACCTTTGTTAAAAAACCTCAGTGAACTCAATATGTTTGACTTAAAAATTTAACATGAAATATCTTCCAATAATGACAAAAGTGGACATGCAGTATGTGCTCAAATGCGGAACCCATTAATATCAACAACGGCTTTGTTAGGTTGTCCTATAAGTGTTGTAAAAGCCATTGCAACAGTCCTTTTTGGGTTAATGCATTACATTTCCTGTCTCTAGGCCTTCATTACTGGGTCAGTTGTCCCTCTGGACTTTTCGCACAGTTGAAGCCCATTATTTTTAAGCTTTCAGAGCTCATAGTATGGCTAAACAAAAATTAGATTGTAAAGGAGAACCCTCCTTAATCCCAAACAACAGAAGAGCCAATCACACATTAGTACCAATTTATTGAAACACAATGGATTGATGGGTTTATTTTATGGAGGCCAAGCTCTTAATGCCAGAGAATGGCTTCCGTACAGTCACAGATGGGGATTCAGTTGCCTCTAATATGGATCACAGCTCATGGTTTTTATAGTAACTCACTCTAATCAAATTGAAAACTTCCATTTGAATTTCCGATTGAGGGATTAATTTTTTGGACAAACATTTTATTCTAAAATGCAATTTAACAGTGGTATGAACCGGCAGTGACCTTTTGTTCTTTTTGCTTCAACAAGTCTGCCGTTTCTAAACCACTTTATTCATGTTTGGATTGTGTTTGTGTGAGCGCCGCCACCTCCTAACCTAATTGCTCATGAAAAATCCCCCCCACATTTATATTAAAAACCACACCTTTTTTCCTAAATTATATCTTATAAGATGATGTCAGCATCTCCGTTTATTCATATTCAGTTTATTAGACTAAAAATATAAAAATGTATGTAGATTATAATATGACAAAACTAAGTTCAGAAAAATCTAATTCTGAATATTGTTAAATGCCACATAATATTCAGTTTTGTTAAATAACACTGGTCAACGATTCAAATTGACACAATACAAATTCAATTTGTTTTGTCTTTTTATAAGCTCCATAAAAATGAATATTAGCAAAAATGAAATGCATTGCATTTTAGTGAAAAGGAAAAGGGGGTTTCAAGACTCAGAGGTTGGTAAGTGCTGGAATAAGCTACTTTTTATTCTATTTTGGAATAATCATTTTTAATGAATTTAAATAAAGTTTTATAAAGTATATTTTTGTATTTGACTGTAATTAATAGATTTATATTATGTATTCAATTATGTAATTTGCATTGCTTCAAATGCATAGTTTACACCATGGTACTGTGTTATTTTTTAACTTTTGCTTAATATCAAAGTTTATAATATTTTGATCCATCTCAGAGTTGGTTGGTTTGGCTTATTCTTTACTGCAACAATTTTATTTTATTTTATGAACAGAAAAATTACTTAATGTAAGGCTGCTGAAAAGTGGGTGGTCGCTGTTGCACTCTATCAATGTGAGTGATGAGGCAGTGAAGGCAGGTGGTTAAAAAGGGAAAGAAAGAATGACATTCAATTTTGTTTGATGAAAGGGTAGATAGAAAAGAAGGATATGGATTTATGGAGGCGATAGATGGCTCGGTGAATGGATTACATTTCACCAGAGAGGACTCCTGATAATTCAATTAAAGAGATGACTCATATGCTTCTTGTCTCTCTGTATGGAGAACGCTGTGTGGTTTTATTCATATTTTATCTGTATGGTTCTGGGTACATTTTTAAATGTATCACTGTGTATGACTGCTTCTCCATAAAGGCAGCAATCATGTTAGAGAGTTTATGCACCTGCCAATATCTGAGATGCCCAGTAAAACTTCTTGACTCACTAAGAAGTGCTATGAAGGTGGTAGATCAGTGACGTGGACATCAGCTGTGGGCTTTACAACTCTCTCGAGGTTATGCTGTTCGTGATTGTGCTATGTGGCAGAGCCGTCATGTGCGGTGGGTCGTCTCATTTACTCCCCCTCCCCCTCCGGTCCTTCTAGAGTCAGAGCTCAGCTATGAGTCATGCTTCATGGTAATGTTACTGCAGCTTCTATGCTTAATTCGTGAGCAGATCACAGATCTCTTTCTTCTTTTTTTGTCCTTTTTCCTATACCACTTTTATGCCTCAAGCTGCTTTGTTACATTGCTAAATACACCATATACAATCATATACGCTCTAGTGGTGTTTTGCTTGTAAACAACTTCTTGAATAATGAAAAACAGATATTTTTAGTGAGCGAACCATTTTCATTTACCTCATTTACATAAAAAATTTGAATAAATCATAGTTTTGTGGAATGTATGAGCTGTAAAGGTGTAATTATAAAATAAAATAAAAAACATAATTTCATAATTTTCTCACCATTTGGACTTATTTGTCTAAATTTTGACATGATATTTCAAGATTTGTGTGATAATTCCGACTTTTTATGTCATAATTTGGACTTAGTTCTCATAATTTCAACTCTGGACTCTGGACTTTTTGTCTCATAATTTCCTTTTATCTCATACTTCTGACTTCTGAAATTCTGAAAATTTCATAATAGTGAATAATCATTATGTCAGTATGTCAAAAGTATGACTTTTATGTCATCATGACTTTTTATGTTACAAATAATGCATTGGTAAATCTTTTTTTCTGATGCTTTATGTCATAGTTTCTGGACATTGCATAATTTTCACTTTATTTCATAAGTATGACTTTCATGTCATAATTATGACTTTTTATGTCATAAATCATGCATTGGTGATTTTTTCTCATGCGGCAGAATTGGACTACCATATGAAATTAAACAAATTGAGGATAAAATAAATGATCTGCTTTGTCAGTGGTGCTTAAATACTCTCCTTTTAGATATATAGACATAAGATTTTTTAGAGCAGTAAGAATTTAACAAATCTACATGAATGATTCAGTGACTCACTCATAATACTCAAAAAGACACTTGCTTGTGACGACTTCATATACAGCAAGAGTCAATGAATGAATCACTGAACTAATATGAATGAGTCATTAGATTAGATTAGATTAGATTAGATTAGATTCAACTTTATTGTCATTATGCAGAGTACAAGTACAGAGCTAATGAAATAACTGAAGTGCAAGAATATAGTGTTTTATATACATAAAAAGTGCAGAATAAGTGAAGCTATGATTTACAGAATGTACAGTGGGGTTGCTATATACAGTATTGAGCAGAGTATATACAGAATATAAATAGGAATGCAGTGGGGATTGTATGTACATTATGAACAGAGCAATGTAGGATTATATATCCACATTATGAACAGCAGCAATTTTTGGTAATAAATACATTGGATGAGTTTGCAAAAGTATTGTTAAAATGAATTCTATGCAAAAACAGTAGTGCAATTATATACTTATAGAATAGTTTACTGTGCTTTGTACAGTAACAACTTAGTTTACAGTGCGATAACTAGAACAGTGTGCAGTATGTGCAAAATATGAGTAGTGCAAATACTTGTATGTAAAGTACATTTGGTTGAACACAATCAAAAGATTCACTTCACTAAAATAAATCAAAATCCAAGTTATCCATTAAAAATTGTTTTGCTAATTGGATGGAAAGCCCTCCGCTAATACACTCAACTCAACTCAGGTTAGATGCATTTTATATACTAGCCACTCAGCAGTGTATTTCCCATCACTGCACAGCAGCTCTCTGATATTTAATTATCGGTCAATAAGAAGATATCCCCTCATGGTCTAGTATGGACTGAAAATAGTCTCCACAAAACAAAAAGGTCAGCATGGATGATTACATCACCGCCTTTCATTTTCAAGCAAACAGCTTTTGTTGGAAGGGTCAGTGGTTGTGTCATACAAAAAGGGCTTTTGTCTTCATGAAGAGGTTTGAGAGTGTTGAGCGGTACTCATGAATATGACCCTGAATTACTCACATATTCACTTAAACTGTCTTTCTTCATCCTCCCCTTCAAGCAAGACACCCGGACGTCATCATCCCTCCCCAAACTGGACCTGCACGTGATCCCGGTCTGGAAGAAAGGCATTACGGGCAAAGGAGTGGTCATCACCGTGCTGGATGACGGTCTGGAGTGGAACCACACCGACATTTACCCTAACTATGTAAGCGTGTCATCATTGGCAACGTCTGCTCGACCACCATCAGTAAAACTCTGTGCTTTTGTTTCCATGCCAACACCGACCCCTCAGCTGTGCAGAGGATTATCTGTAGTGACACCTACCACAACTAGAGCAAAGCCATTTAATGAGGACCTCCGGTATAGGAGATCACAAACAAACAATCCCACTCGCTCATTCAAAGATATAAAAAAATTCACTCTGAATGTGTGTTATTTACATAAGACTGTAATGAGCCCAGCATCCCTTTCTTGCAATAGAGATGACTCATAAATCACAGGATAACATCAAACATCTGTCTCCTATTAGCATTTGAGTACATTGTGGCATCAGCTGTCGCTCTGCTGTTGGTTTGTTTACAAACAGCAGTCTTAAAAAAAGAAAGCCTTAAATCGAGTAGAGACCCGTATGTGTCTGATGCTGGCATCAGTTATCTCTGGAAATAATATATTATATTTTTATCCAATTTTGTGTAAAAATGCTTTAACTCTTTGCAATTCAGTCTAATTAGAAACAGTAAGAGTAGTATTTCAAATATAACCATAGTTTCTCCCTTCCTATAAAACGTCATCTGATTGCAACATACAGATACTAATGTTATTTATTCTGGGTATGCCAGAAATATTTCCACAATCATTTGAACCCTCATTTATTCTTTCACCTCTCCTCAATGTAGGATCCTGCTGCTAGCTATGATTTTAACGCCAACGATCCCGATCCCTTTCCCAGATACGACTCCACTAATGAAAACAAGTGAGTGAATGAATCTCTATACTCTTTTATTTCTCCAGGTGAATGGACAGAAAATTCCAAGACTGTTGATCCACACTTGAAAAATACAAAGACAGATTTTCCAAAGCCTTTAGCCTTTCAATTATGTTAAGTACCACATACAGCGATAAGGAAACTGATGATTGACTGGAGAATGTTACAAGCCTTGGACTGGCATGGTTTTATTCTGCCTTCTTTAAAGAGATTAGCAGATTTATTTAACATCATACGAAATCTGTTTAGAGAGAATTAGACCAGACTGCTGTTGCTTTCCATCTTTAAGCTGCTATGAAAGGAGAGCTGACAGTGTCAGAAGGTCTGATCTGAGAAGGTCTGTTCTTCATCAGGGAACGAGTGTAATCCATTCCAATGGTACACACATCACTCGTGCTGTCTTACATAAGAGGATCAGAACCCATCCACATCTATGTGGCCCACAAATATGTGTGTATATATATATATATACATGTATATACATATACACATATATATATATATATATATATATATATATATATACATATACACATATATGTATATATATATACATACATGTATATACATATACACATATATATCAAAGTTTGTACATATGTAAACAAATGTAAGTTTTTTTTTATTATAAATTTAATTATATATTATATACATATAAGTATACACATATATGTACACATGCAGATTTACATCTTTGGTAGTTGCATTGATGTTTTTAGTGCTTCAAGTAACATTTGTATACAGGTAAGGGAGCATATGTTATAGCATTCTGGTGAAGATTAAGCTATGCAACAGAAAAATAAGTGGTCATGAAAATAGAAGCACTCCTTATTCTTTCTCCATGTGGTGGTATGTCTCTCTCAGGCTGTGCTAGTGAATGACTCATACTGGGCCAGCTATAGTGCTTTTGTACATGCACACACACACATACACAAACAAACATTCATAATTATGCACACACACACTCTTGAATTGACACACACAAGCTCACTTATCCTTTCGCACTGCCCATGTCAGCGTATTCTTTTTCAGCTGTGCTCAAGGTGGTTTGCTATGATTGTTTGTATGGTGTTGAATGCATCAACAGCTCATTGGTACTTCAGATGATGGTTATTACAAAGGAGGGAAATAAATAGTAACTAACAGTTTTTAAAATCAAACACAATCATAATAATTCTTCAGCAAATTACTCCCTGCAAAATGTAATGTCATCCAACAGTTATCCATTGTTAGTCTAATCTTTGACATCAGTCACTGAGTACATATTTCCTCTGTAATTTTTTTTACAAATATTTGTGGTGATTGATTGCTAACACTAGCGTCATTATTATGATTACTTACACAGGATAAGGGATATAAACAAACCACCAACCCAAAGAGTCTGACTTGATGTCTCAAATCATTTGGCTTCTTAAGTAGAGATGTTGCTTTATTTTATAAGAGATACTTATGAGTTTTACTTGGCAGAAAATTAAACGGAGTTAAAAGCCCACAAACTATATTCTGTGCTACATCTTTTAAACTGGACCAATAAGCTACTTAGCAACCACCCAAAACACCCCAGCAACCAGCAGGAAGAACAACCATCTAGCAGAACACCAAAGCAATCACCTATTAAACACCCAGAATATACTAGCAACCATCTAGCAAACACCCATACCATATAGCAACCACTTAGAACACCCTAGAAACCACTCAGAACACCCTAGCCATAGATATACATATATTCACTGATGCCTCATAAGCGGCTGTTTCTAGGGGCCTCTACATGCAAACTGTCTGCCATATTGGAACTGGTTCCGGAGCCGGTCTGTGAACACTCGAAAGCAACTATATATGTGATAGACTTAAGCAGGTGATTTGCTAAACACAATACAACAAGAACAAGGTGTTAGCTATCATGACAAAAAAAAAGTACAAAAAATTAATCATCTGTAATATTGAGTTAATACATATAAAAACAAACCAACATATTCTCAGCTGTGAAAGGTTATCCCATTTCTTTAGCGTTTACAACCAGAGGCTGCAGAGTGTTGTGGCATCTTGAAAAACTCATTGATTTTTATTGTAAGTGATGACACGTTGATGACCAAGATGGTGGACATATCAATGTGCCTGGAGCAGTCAATTGTGGAATCTATGTATATATATATCTATGACCCAAGCAGCAACCCAGAACACACTAGCAACAATTAAATTTAGATATAATGAATTCTGAATATCCCCCATTTACTAAATTTGAATGGAGCTTAATTATAGCCCTATTCTCCACTGTATGTCCTCAGGCATGGTACCAGATGTGCCGGAGAGATTGCCATGCAAGCAGACAACAACAAATGTGGCGTTGGAGTGGCCTACAACTCAAAAGTGGGAGGTGTGTGTTGTCAAGCTGTGTTTGTTCACTTTTTGTATCTTAAATTTACTGGTTAGAATGATTATATAACAGCATTGAGCTATACAACAAATCATGCACGTACACAATTTTTCCATGTCCACTTCAACATATAAAGCTTTAGTGAGTCATAACATCATACAGCACCACAGATTATGGGATGCATTTAATCGCCAGCATTCAAACACTTGAAAGTTGTTTTGACATTTCAGCAAATGTCATCTTTTGTGCTTCTCATCTGCAGGGATACGAATGCTGGATGGAATCGTGACAGATGCCATCGAAGCCAGTTCTATTGGCTTTAACCCTGATCACGTCGACATCTACAGTGCTAGCTGGGGCCCTAATGATGACGGAAAGACAGTGGAGGGACCCGGGCGTCTGGCCCAGAAAGCTTTTGAGTACGGTATCCAGAAGGTGAGAACTGTGGACCATCCAGCAACCATCCAGAACACCTTAACAACTACCTAGAACACACTAGCAACCAGAACATCCTAACAACCACCTAGAACACACTAGCAACCAGAACACCATAGAAACCACCCAGAACACACTAGCAACCATAGAAACCACCCAGACACACTAGCCACTAGAACACCCTAGTCTAGCAATGACTTAGGATACCCTAACAACCAATTGAACACCCTAGTAGAACTTAGAAACTATCTAGCAAACAATTTAGCAACCACCCAGAACATTCTAGCACTCACCTAACACCCATCAAGAGCACCTAAGCAACCACCCAGAACACACTAGCAACCAATCAGAAAACCATGCAAACCATCCAGCACACACTAGCAACCATATAGAACATGCTAACAACCACCCAAGACACACTAGCAACCATTTTGCAACCACCCAGATCCAGCAACCACCTAACAACCATCAAGAACACCCTAGCAACTACCCAGAACATACTAGCAACCATTTAGTGACCATTACCCTAGCAACCATCCAGAACCCCTAGCAACCATCCAGAACACCCTAACAACCACCCAGAACTCACTAGCAACCATCCAGAACACCTTAACAACTACCTAGAACACACTAGCAACCAGAACATCCTAACAACCACCTAGACACACTAACACTTGCAACCACACAAAAAACACCAACAACAAACTAGAAAACACCCAGAACATTCTAGCACTAGCAACACCCATCCTAAGCAACCACCCAGAAACACACTAGCACCATCCAGAATGCTAACTACCACCAAAGACACACAGCAACCATTTAGCACCTAAAACAACAAAAAAACACCATAAACCAACCACACAAAACACAAGACACAACAAAAAACATATAAAAAACACTATAAAACACCATAAACTACCCAGAACACACTAGCAACCCTCCAGAACACTCTAGCAACCACCCAGAACACATGAGTAACCATCCAGAACACCCAGACTGGACCCCTAGAACCACCCAGGACACCCTAACACACTCAAACAACAACAAACAACAAAAAAAAAAACACCCATAAAACCAGACTGGTAATGTATTGTACTTATGACATAATAATCTGTATAATATGTATAATACGATTGTGATACAAACCCTTTATAATCAAATAATCTCTAAATAATTGTTTTTACTCTAGGGTCGTGGTGGGAAGGGCTCCATTTTCGTCTGGGCATCTGGTAACGGTGGTCGTCAGGGCGACAACTGCGATTGTGATGGATACACAGACAGTCTCTACACCATCTCCATCAGCAGCGCATCCCAGCAGGGTTTGTCTCCCTGGTACGCTGAGAAATGCTCCTCTACGCTGGCCACGGCCTACAGCAGCGGAGACTACACCGACCAGAGGATTGTGAGTCTCCTTTGCTTTAATTATACATTTTCTTGCTGTTACGATCTCAATTATTATATTGCTTTTGGATTCCTTTGTGTCAAATGACTGAATGTCTCCTTGGAGATCAATAAAACAGATTGTCTGATGGTTTTGAGTTCTTTCGGTTGGTGTGTTTGCTTGTTCTTTGTTGGTTTTTGTTGGGTTGACATTTTATTGTTTATCTGATTGTCTTGCAGACTAGTGCAGATTTGCACAATGAATGCACAGAGACACACACTGGCACGTCTGCATCTGCCCCGTTGGCTGCTGGGATATTTGCTTTGGCTTTGGAGCAAAAGTATGTCAAACAATTTGTATGTTATATTTTTTTGTAGGACTACGCTGGTTTTGCATCTGTTCTTACGAGAAATGATTTACATTTGAATAAAAATGTGAATGTATTTTCTTACTCTCCACACTAGTCCTGATCTGACCTGGCGAGACCTTCAGCACTTGGTGGTTTGGACGTCTGAGTTTGATCCCCTGGCTAATAACCCAGGTTGGAAAAGGAATGGAGCTGGATTGATGGTCAACAGTCGGTTTGGGTTTGGCCTCCTGAACGCCAAAGCCCTAGTAGACTTGGCCGATCCCAAAATCTGGAAACACGTTCCGGAAAAGAAACAGTGTATTGTCAGAGATGAGACATTCCAACCAAGGTAGAGTTTGCTTTCTGATATTAGTATAAAAGCACAAGTTTGGCTTTTTGCATAAGAAACAAAGCAGTGGTGTTGCACCTCACACTTGGAAGACAAAGCCACCCTGATCTCCTGCCATCTGTTACTGCGCTCAGATATGGTGATTCATTAATAGCCACATTAATTCAACAGATCCAGTGTGTGTGTGTGTGTGTGTGTGTGTGTGTGTGTGTGTGTGTGTGTGTGTGTGTGCACGCGCATTTACGCCCATCTGCCTGTTCTTTATGACTGCTTTTGAAATTCAAACGAAGGTATATTTTGGGAATTTAGAATTGGAATCCTTGCTGGTTTTTACTCAGTAACCAGAGCTCTTGCATTGGTTTTCCTTATGCATTTACATCAGACAATTTTAGAGACAGTGTGGCTTTAGAGTTCAGACAAAGCTCAGCTGGAAGAAGGGCACCTGAACAGATGTTTCATTTCCCTGGATCTAAAATTCCTAGTAATGCAAATGTTGTGTATAGCATGCCATGCAATCACACACAGCAGAAGCTGCCACTTGCGATGCACATGCTGTTTGTTGGTATTTGCTGTACCTTGTCTAAAGCATTGTAGAATGAGTGAGTGGGGCACTCATTGGGCTGTTGGCTTTGTCTGTCCATCCATCCATCCATGAGCACTTGTTTTAGCATTTAGTGTGCATCACCATGGCACTTGCTTGATGCAAAGTCTGTGCCTTTCAATGTAATCCACAGGGATTACAGTTCATATCGCTCATGAGTTTAGTGAGTCTAGTGAACAGTGGACAGAAAAATCCCTTCATTAATGTTCAAATGTCAAATTAATGTTTGTGTTAAATTTATTAAATTAAATTTAATTAAAAGTAAATTTATTATTTGATAAAAATGCAATAAACTGCAGTAAATTTGAGGTATATTTTATTTGTTAGCATGTAGCGCTCTACTGCTTGAAATGTTTATTTGCATAATGTGTACTATTAAAATAGTAGTATTTAGTGTATTCTGCACACTATTTGGTAAGTACAGTAGTATTCCATTCCAAACATAGCCTGAGTGTTTCCTTCAAATGTTGTTTTTGCTAACATCTATTGAGCTACATGAACCACTGTTTGCAACAGAAAATTTGTTTAACTGTATTTACAAACTTAAAAAAAAAAAAAAAACTTTTTTGGTTTGCAGACCATTGAAGGCTGCAGGTGAAATATCCATTGAGATCCCCACTAAGGCCTGTGCAGGACAGGTGAATTCTATTGTATCTTTGGAGCATGTGCAGGTGGAGGTCAGCATTGAGTACACACGGAGAGGAGACCTACACATCACACTAACGTCTCCGTCAGGTGAGATAAAAACTCACTTACACACGCTACCATGTGCATGTTTGGAAACACTGATTTCTAGATTTGGCCCATTAGGTACCACCACAGTCCTGCTGGCAGAGAGAGAGAGGGACACGTCAGCCAACGGTTTCCGAAACTGGGCCTTCATGTCCGTGCACACCTGGGGAGAAAACCCCACTGGCACTTGGACCCTGAAGATTACAGACACGGTATATACCAGCATCTCTGCAAACAATTATTAAATGCACATGAGCTGCCTGCTTATCACAATCCATTTCCTTCTCTCTTTTGCTCACAGTCTGGACGGATGGAGAATGAGGGTCAGATTATCAACTGGAAGTTGATTTTGCACGGGACATCTGAGAAGCCAGAGCACATGAAGAAGGCGAGGGTTTACATGCCCTACAATGCCGTACAAAATGATCGCAGAGGAGTGGAACCGATGGAAGACATGATCAAGGTCAGAACAGAAGTGAAACTTTAGAAGAGTCCAGTTTGCAAATTATACAGTGACTATGTGATATGTCTTCTGATAATTTTAGTCCATGGTCTGTTGACCTTTAACTTGTGCAACCAAATTTGTTATAGCCTATAGATAATTAAATAAATGTAATTGTTTTCCATTTTATTCAAAGCAATTATATATTTTACATTTATTATATTTATTATATGTAAATGTATAATATAAAAAGAAATAATAATAAGTAATAAATACAAAAATTTAGAAAATATCAAAAAAGATACATATAATAATGTTTAATAAAAATAGTCATTCTAAATGTAATAACACATAGTAAAATCATATAAATAATACATAAATAATACAAAATTAAATATGTATAAGATATAAATGTTTATAAAATTATATATTTGTATATCATTTATAATTATTGTATAATAATTACTCTAATTATATATATATATATATTATATATATAATATATATATATATATATATATATATATATATATATTATATATATAATATATATAATTTATTGTACATATTTATTTATTTTGTGTTCTAGAGTTAACTATAGGGCAACTAGCGTATTTCAAATCAGGAATATTTTTTAAGCTGCAATTGTGTCATTTAATAAAAAATAAGTGATAAAAAAATATATAAATATTAATAAAATAGAAAAATGCATTTTCAGGTTGATCCAACTAATGCACATATGTGTTCTAAAAAAAACACACAGGTAATTGACTTTTTTTTAACTATAAGGAAAGACTACAGCTGCTATATTGAGCATTATAATTCATACAATCATCAATGTCCAGGAGTTTAGACTTGCTAGTGCTTGATTTTGTTTAGAATAAAACACAAAAATGATTCAAAGAAGTGAAATTAGTTTTGAGAAAAGCACTTGAGCACAGATGACCTTTGATATTTTCAAGCATACTGTTTTACATCTGATGGATCTGTTGGAAATACATGGTATGCAATTCCTTATCTCTGCAATTTCCTGTCTCTCTGACACAGGAAGCTCCGACTCCAGTTCACAAACCTGAAGATTCAAGTCCAGTGGTCCCAGACTCACTCCCGTCTGCTGCTTCCATCAGTGTCCCTGAAGAAAATCCAGAAGCTCCAGGCTCCTCCACTGCCAATCTGGCCCTGCTGCGTCTCCTCCAGTCAGCCTTCAACCTGGTTCCTCCCAAGACCTTTCCGTCCGAGAAGATCCCCCCACAGAGGCTGTACCAGGCCCTCGACCGGCTAAACCGCTACAGGGGCTCTGAGAACGGCTTGTTCAGTGACTACAGCAACAACTTCTACAGAGCCCAACCGTACAGGCACAGAGACGACCGGCTGCTGCAGGCGCTATTTGACATGCTTGGAGACGACCAGCAGTGAGACAGGAAGAGTAGGTAAAAGAAGCGGGATGCCCTGCTGAAAAGACTAGCTTATGGTTCCCATGCTGCTCTAGCAACATGCTGTCCACCAGCAAAACCTGGATTGTGAATCTTTTGGTAGTGGAGCAGCATGTTAAACTGGTCTTGGTGATTAAACTGAGTGAGTTATGCACTGCAACATCTCAAACTAGCTGCTATGCTAGTCTTTTCAGCAGGGCGAAGGGGCAAGAAAGGAAGTAAGCTGGCACACAGAGGAACTTGAAATAAGATGCGTTTTGTTCTCTTCCGGACAAGCTTGTTTTTATCTGCACATGTAGTTATCAACTATAAGAATTCTACGGCCTGTGTCTGTCAGTGTGAGTGTTTGTATATCTGTGGTGAACAGCCAGCTGTATTTATCCCTCAGTTTTGAACCAGGTTGCTAAAATATAAAACCAACGACAGGACAAATTATGGCATCTCGTGCCCTTTGCCCTTTTGATGATTTTTCTCATGTTGCCTTCACTGCCACCAACCTTTGCATGCTATAAAACGTTTACATTAGGATGTTATGAAAATATTGTACTATAAAGACCGTGATTGTAAATTGTAACGAAAGTCTCAGTAAATTGTAACTAAAGTCTTTGCAGAATCAGTTTAAAGGGACAGTTCACCGAAAAATGAAAAATGTCATTTATTCACCCTCATGTGTTTCCAAACATTTACATATTTGTTTTCTCTGCTGAACGCAAAAGAAGATATTTTGAAAAATCTTGGTAACCAAACTGGAAACCACTGACTTCCATAGTATTTTTGTTGATATTATGGGAGCCAATAGGACCCAAAACCATTTCAAAATATCATATCTTGTGTTCCAAACAAGAGGAAAGAAAGTCATACATGTTTGGAGTGACATGAAAGTAAATTAATATTTATTTTTGAGTGGACTAAGTTGACATGAAATCAAATCTGAACTGATTTACTTTCTCAATGCACGTTCTTGGTGTCACTGAGCACGATTCATAAGTGCAAGCTATTCCAAATAATTAAATCTTTGTCTTAATATTTTAACAAAATGTAACTTGCTCTCTGCCTCTGAAACGACTTGCCTTTTTGACTGATGTCAAAAATTTATTTTAATTTTCAGTGGTTTGTAACACACTTTTCAGAAATCAAATCAATACTTAAAAGAATATGTTATTCTAGAACAGGGTTTCCTAACCGGGGTTTGTGGACCCCTTTTATAAAAAAATTTATTTCAGCTGGCAACATTTCAAATTTTTATTTAGTTTAAATTGAAGTACTAAAATAGCTAAAATGACCTGAACTAAAACTAATAAATAAAAATTTATAAAAACTATATATTCATACAAAAACAAAATTAATACAAATGACAAACACAACAAACTTACTTAAACTTTCAAATTAAAGTAAAAACTGAAAATATAAAAATAAAATATTATATAGGCTACAAAACCTATAATAATATATCAACGATACTAAAACACTGTTTTGCTCACAATACATTTTAAAATAAAATAATTCCTAATTTATTTTTTGTTTATTTAAAAAGAATTGTCCAAAAATATCAGCAAATTGTTAAAAAATAAGGAATATGATCAGTTACATATAGAAAATTTAGTCATTATATGTATATCTAGTATACTTAAAAAATATTAAAAGTCTGGAACATTACATAAAATCTCAGGTAATTCCAGAAAACAACTTAAGCAGTTTAGCGGACATAAAAACCCTGGGAAACCCTGTTTATAGACTAAAGAATATCAGTAACACCTGGTTCTACGACTGAGTGCTTATAGATCACTGTATAACATTCAGGATGACAGTGTTTAGAGAACTATTTTTCAGTAAACTGTAGAATACCGAGGACATATACCTGTGGGACACCTTAAAGCCTACATCTCTCTGCCCTTTATTTTGCACAGCTTTTACCATATACCTCTCCCCTGCTCTCTCTAGAAACACGTGCTTTCGAAATAATCTCTAAATAGTTATACAGAAATAATCCCAGGAAACTGAGAATATATGTATCAACCGATTTTATATTCAAAAATTCATAAAACAAAGATAAAGTTTTATTTTTCTAAGAGTTCATAGTAATTTATGAGAGTAAAGAGAAGAAATATCTATATAGAACCCTAATATATTATATTGCCATTTACCTCATGAGCCTAAATTGCAGTTCTGTCTCTTATGAATATGTGTTGTTGTACCTTTAACCTGAATGTCTCTGGATGTATTTCCAATAAACCCTATCCAGCTGTTGTGATGATGCTCTGAAAGGGATTGTCTGTGTTTTGCATTTGTAATGCCATCAACAGGCTTGAATGTTCCTGCTCTATTCTATTTATAGGTTAAGTTAACTATGTTGAGTTAACTAAGTTTGAGTGCAAAACGTAAATTGGAAACCACAGTTATGTTTGTATTTTTTAAATATAGAACCTGAAATTGCTGGACATATCAGTTTGTAAAAAGAAATGACTTAATAAATATTTGTCATGGTTCAGCACACTTTATTTATTTTTAGAGAAGTCTTAGTGTTTATTACATTGTGATACACAGCCTGTAATTTTTCAGTGTGCCCAGTGTTTATACCAATTTACGCCTCTGTCTAAAGTTGTTTACAAAATGCATAGTTTAATGTCTTTTTCTTAATAAACTAAACAGTAACATTACAAGCAAATAAGTTTTTGCATATATTGAAACTATATTGAATACAAAGTGAAAACCTCATTTCCTGTTTACTTCACCAATAATGTAAATATTTCTGGCTTGTGAGAGCTTTGTGTAACAGTTATTCCTCATGCACGTCCAAACATTACCTTAATAAACTGTAAACTGGCCAACATTTTTTGTTAAAGGACATGTAATAACCCATTTGCTTATAATCAGTAAGTTATGACAGATATCAGAGAACAAGTCACAGCCTGAACTGTTTTTGAGGTAATTAACAGAGATTAAAAAGTCAAATCAATTAAGTGAATACTTAGATAGGCGAACAAATACTTTGTATTTGTTTTGTTAGGCTGTGAGAATTTGGTTAAGTTTTTATTTAATATTCTCACTGCCTGTTTTACTAAAGACTGACATGTTTGGTACTGTTTGTCATAAAGAGACATAGCGCCTTCTTGTGACGCAAAATGCACACTAAAAACTGAGTTCAGGGCATGAAACACACTTAACCCATCTTGTGTTGCTGGTTAGCACTGCCACATTTGCCCCTGCTGGTAGATGTTGGCTGCAAAGAGCATCTTTGCCTATTGACTGTCATTTAAAGCAGCCATGTATTCTGACAGAATATTTTTTGCAAGCAACAGATAATTCGCAAATATTTCATTATATTATAGTAGATGGTTTTCCAGCGATGATTTGCTTTGGATGGGTAAAATAAATGTAAATACGTATATAGATTTATATATAAAAAAATAAATATATTTATACATAATAAAATATTTATACATAATATAAATTATTTTATAAATATGTATATATAAATGTTTATATTCATACAAAAAAAAATCATCTTTCCATATTGACAGCCATTTAGCAGCCATGTATTCTGAACAACAGATTTTTTTTTTTTTTTATTGCAAGCAACATATAAATGAAAACAAATATTTCATTATATTATAGTAGATGATTTGCCAATGATAATTAGTTTTCCGAGGGTAAAATAGATTCATACACACACACACACACACACACACACACACACACACACACACACACACATCCACACATACATATTATGAAGCACCAAACAGGAAATAATTATATAAAGTCTGAATATACGAAAATGTAAATTGTGAATAAACTGAAGTAAATCAGAATATATTTTTATAAATCTGAATATATAAATGTAAATCAGAATATATAGTTGTAAGTCTGAATGCAAAGAGATTAATGAAATTCTACATTATATTACATTAACATATTCCAGTTTTTAAGATTCTGTTAAGAAACAGGTTACAATCACACTGTTCATTTCTCTCATTTTCTTTTGCTCTTCGCTGGAATCAACTGTCCTCCTGGAGTTTATTCTGCCCGGATTCCCTCCAAATCTGGCTGCTTTGGACGAGAGCCATAGGAACAGATTCCACCGGTCAGATGATGAAAAAGAAGCGGAATACTGTGTGAGAGAACCAGCAGAGAGGACAGAAAATAAAGAACAGGAAGAGTTAAGAGTGGGAAAATGAAAAGAAAACATTATATTAAAACTGATGGAACAGGTGCAAATGGAAAAGACTTGGTAGGGATGAGAGATAAGAGGGCTGAAATGAACGAGGGAGGCCAGGGAAATCTCTCTCTCTCTCTCTCTCTCTCTCTCTCTCTCTCTCTCTCTCTCTCTCTCTTTCACTGTAAATCTCATCTTCTGCTTTGCATTCAGAGGAAGCATTTTGCATTTCTCTGGAATCATCAGAATGTTGTGGTATTCCATTTGGTAATTCCGTCCAGCCTGAGGTGAAGTGAAAGGTGTTTGGAAGTTATGAAAATGTGCTGAGACTGGATTTGCAAGATTATGCAACTCCTCAACAATAATATGCCAGGGGGTTTATGGCCTTAAAATGAGTGTTTCTCTCAGATAAACATACATCTCAATAACCTGTGGACTTTTTGCAAAAATAAAATGCTTGATGCAGCTCTCTTTTTATTTGTTTGATAACAGGATCACTATTTTTGCTACAGACATGAATGATACGTCAAATCCTGTGGAAAGCTGATGGACAGTTCATTGAGTGAAAAATAGACATTGAAGGAGAGATCATTTGGATGCCTTTTGGGCTAGTTTAATTTAATTTATTTAAATTTTTATTTAATTTTTATTATTTTATAATTTATTATTTTATTTTATGTGTAGTTTTTATACAAGGAGGGACCATAATATTATATGACTGCCTTTTGTGCTGGTATTTTAATTAATTATTTATTTATTAGAAGTAGTGACCACAGTATTATACAAACACCATTTGGGAATGATTTTATTTTATTTGTATATAGGTTTGGTTACATTAAAAATATATTTTGGGATATTATGTTCTCCTAATTTCTGCTCTTTGATTGCATCAAAGAATTCCTTAAAATGCAAACTTGATTTGATAAAATTAGTTATTTGAAAGTAACTGAAGTAAAAGTCATTCATAAATATCTTCTATTCCTACTAGAGTAAAAAAGAGGCCTGGCTGTGTTTTGAAACACGAGACTGGCCACACCATCAGTGTCTGTTGGGAGATACGGCTCAGTGTTTCCATGTGATAAGGACCAATATAGCTGGTGCCACTTGTATTTCCAGATGATGGTCAAACATTAACAGTCCTTGACGTTTCAAGACTTTTAATATTCCAGAAATGACGAAGAGGAACTGACAGCAGGACAACAGTGTCACCTGTATACTTAACTCATCATGTACTTCCTGAGAGACAGACTGTTCTGACAGAGTACTCTGTGTGTCCTCGCATGGCACTTGCAGCACTCTGAGTGTGTTGACAGAGCAGTGAATTAGTGTAAGGACCGCATTTGTATGGTTGTATGTTGGTTTTAGGCATCACTGACAGGCTTTCAACCATCAAAGCTGCCGCTCTTTACTGTTGACTCAAAAACGGGTTCACATTGCTAAATTAAAATAATAAATATGCATTGCTATGATAGAAAAATAAACGTGCTCATTAACTTTTTAAAGAGTTGGGGAAATGCTTTCCATTTACTAGTTCACCAAAAAAGAAAAAAAAAAGAAATTTGCTGAAGATGTACTCACTCTCAGATCATCCAAGATATAGTTGAGTTTGTTTCTTCATCGGAACAGATTTGAAGAAATGTAGCATTAAATCACTTGCTCACCACTGGATCCTCTGCAGTGAATGGGTGCCATCAGAATGAGAGTCCAAACAGCTGATAAACACATCACAAAAATCCACACAAGTCCACTTTTTTCACTGGAGTAAGCATTATTATGGATTATGGACTCGTATTTTGGGTAGAAGTGATGGTTTGAAGTTCAGAATGTCTTAATCATGGATTCGTTTGTTACAAACACACAGCTTTTCCCTTCAGAAGGTGTTAATTAATGGACTGGAGTCATGTGGATTGCTGTGATGTTTTTATCAGTTGTTTGGACTCTCATTTTGACGGCACCCATTCACTGCAGAAGATCCATGTGTGAGCAAGTGAGTTTGCTCTATTTAAATCTAGCCAACACTAACCTACTGTAGTAGTGAAACTCATGAAATGATTTAACTAGTGTCATGTTAACAAAACATACATTTTTATATAAAACATAATTTCATCATATAAAACACATCATTTTAATGTCTGTGATTTTTGAGAAAAAAAATAGAGCTTTGGTTTGTTTCTATTTACCCTGGAACATTAATTTACTCTTTGTGATGGTTTTTTTTTACTTCCTACAGTCCTTTTTTTTTTTTTAAACCAGGTGTATTTGTTTTACATTTTTCGGTCTCTGCTTGTGGACGCAGACACGTGTCTTGGTCCCACATGGAGTACTAAGGTCAAAAGATCCACAGTCTAGCACTGTAATCTAATGCCAGGCAGCTAAAGTAAGCAGAAAGTGTTGAGGTGACTGCACACACACTCACACCCATTTGAACAATGTTAAATATCTGTTGATAAACACAAGCAAAGAAAAAACTCTACCTAGAGGAAGATGTATTGCTTACTGAGCATTATGTTTCATTTAGGAATCAACTTTGTCTCAGATGTTTCTCTCAAAATATATTTAAATATATAAATGTACATGTAAATGTAAATGTCAAAGGTTTTTTTACAATCCAAATTTTGATATAATATATGTATAATATGATATGCAATGTAACACTGTTGACATGTCTTCTAAAACTTCATTTTCAAATTATTAGATTTCATTTTTTTAATGTCTGTGTAAATTCATAGGTTTGACTTGTTAGAGTAGAAGCTCTACTAAGTCATGGTTTCTCTCATTAATCAGAGGTGACCAAGATAATTGCTTTAATCCCATCTGTTCTTTATTGTGTTCCAGATCGACATGAGGCTTTATAAAAAAAGCAGCCCATGTTGTGCAGGATTCAGCCATGACAACACCCTGTCAACAATGCTATGGAAATCAGAGGAAATGTAATCAGATGCAGTGACTTTAATGTGCCTGAATGTTTCCACTCCTCAGCCATTGTGCCACTGACAGATGCATCAGCATGATGAGAAACTAATTAACACCCACTTAATTAATACTCATGCTGTTCAGCTAAAAATCACTTTAAGAGTGTTCCTTTACAAATACATGTTATAATCCCGTTACTTTATCTGTGTAGCCTTCTGGACCAGCATGCATTGCAGGGCTGATTTTAAACACCAAATAAACCAGTTTTTAATCAAGGGTGTGGCAGGCTTTTTAAGCAGTCTTAATCTCAAGGATTCACAGTGGCTTCCCTGCACCCAGCCTAAAACTACAGCACCACACCAAAACACCCTGCATAATCACTCTGGCCCAGAGTGTGACTCTGTAAGGCACAGCAGGTGTGCATGCTGGGGGGAAATAGCCAGAAGCCGCCAAACAAGTTTTACAATATGGCAGGGTTACAACTAAATGGTTGACCTTCTCAGATGACACTTTGGCCCAATTCAGTTTAGATGATCAATATGTTCAGATCAGATTAAACTCATTAAAAGACCTGTTTTCGACAAGTCTTGGTTTGTTTGCTGGATTACGATTAATGCAATGGTTTGTCACACCTACATGTAAAAATACCCAGTCCATCAATCATGTCCAGAAACTGTTGTTCCTTGTTCAACATGTCCCTGCAGATTACCGTATGAGTGATGTAACCACGGACCAACTGTGACTCAGAATGACCCTGATGCAATTGGCTGATGACTGCAGTCTGTCACTGCTTACAAACAGTGAGGCATGTACAATAATACACCTGCAGGCTGGACCCAACCAGCCAAACACTTGTTTGACACCTATTGCAGTGTTTTTTTAGAAATACTGCGGTAAAGACAGGGAGTGGTAAGTATGAAGGCTGACAAACCAAATCTGACTCCAATCTTAGCAACGGTGGAGAAAACACTCCTAAAACTGTATGGTATTATTTAGTGTAATTTATTTGCTTTTGTGTTTAATAATCCTTAAAATTACAGGAAAGGTGCAGAGTGCAGAAGCAAGCAATTCCAACCAGCATCTAAACTCATTTTATTAACAAAATATATATATATATTATATTTATAACTAATGTTATTTTGATATCTACAAGTCTGATACCAACAATATAATGGCAATATAAACTACAAAAAAGAAAGTAATTTAAGAAAGTCACTACAAAAAAAATTCTGAAAACATAAAACGTTAATTTTGCAAAAGTGAGTGGCGTGACATACAGCCAAGTATGGTGACCCATACTCAGAATTCACACACAGCAGTGAACACACACACACACCCACACAACACACACACACCGTGAACACACACCCGGAGCAGTGGGCAGCCATTTATGTAGAGAGGTTTGGTGCCTTGCTTAAGGACACCTCAGTCGTGGTATTGCCGGCCCGAGACTCGAACCCACAACCTTAGGGTTAGGAGTTAAACTCTCTAACCACTAGGCCATGACTTCCCCCGAACATCATCTTGTTAAAAATCATGCTTTCACTGGGGCTCGAACCCAGGACCTTCTGCGTGTAAAGCAGACGTGATAACCACTACATTATGAAACCCATATGTCTATGATCCATACCCATAAATCAGTACATTTCATTATGTTTTTAAATATATTTAATTTTTTTTCTTTTTTGGATATTTGTATTTATCCAATAACAGGCATAGAGAAAATAACAAAAATAAATATTTAAAAGATTTGCCATTGATATGTGTGTGTGTGTGCATAATTTAATGATACAAAAGAATGTAAATGAAATGCTGAATTTCAAAGACATATATTGCAGAATTGTATATAAGACTTAATAAATGTAATACTGTAACACTTTTAAACAGATTATCAAATTATTAGGCTAACTGACGAGGCCGATTTTTACACTGTTATTGACCCATAATTAAACTCAAAATAGGCAAATATCAGCAGATTAAGTCTATCCATAATCCAGAGATTTTATATTTTACATTTTTTTTTAATTTATCAAATAAAAAAACCATAGAGGAAATAACAAGCACAAACGAGCATAAGCTTATTATCATGCAAACACAATGTCATGCTTGTGGAGCAGTGAAGAAGCATAGGCCTAGATAAAATCCTTCCTTCCTACAGAGGAAAAAGACTCAACGAGTCTCTTAACTTTCTAACAGACTAGAGCAGAAAGGGATTTAACGTGCTTTTGCTCAGGTCCCTCCCTCTGTCCGCATTAGAGAGAGAGTTTGCACGTATGTCAGAGGGACTATGGTGGAGGGCTGGTGAAGATGATGGCAGCTCTCTGCGAGGATGGCACATATGGACTCAACTGTGGCCGCAAGAGCGACAGAATATCAGTTTTACATGTCAAACTGACAGAATCAGCATTTAAAGCGCTAGAAAACTACCAAAACTGTAAGGTAAGTGCTGGAAACCTTAATAGTTTTATGGAGAGAGAAAGAGAGAGAGAGAACTTGCTCGCCCAAAAAGACATTAGATTATGTTTTATTCCTTTCTAAACATTGCAACATCTTTAAAAACGTCAATAAACGTTTTCAGTTGGATGATGTCCTTGTAGAATTGATTGGAAAATGTTTTTTAAAGAAAGGAAAAAAAGACATGTAGGGAGCGAACATTATGCCAACACACCATTACCTGCTATAAACTCTTTGCATATAATTTCAACTCTAAAAACCACATTTATTGAATGTTAATACATTTATGAAGTCTCAGCGATCGAAAGAGCTTATATTAACAGGATAAAGGTGAAATTGTTGCGTTAGTTCTATGTTTTATTGTGTTTTATCCTCGAAAGCTGAGCTACAATGCTAACAGAGAAAACTTTCTCTTCAAACTAATAACGTCGATTAAATTGTCTGTCATTTCGACGTCTTGATCATTTTAGTTAGTTTACAGTCTCTTTAAAGTAAACGTTTAGTCTTACATACGGAAAAGCCTTTGGAATTGACGAAAATTAAAGTTTGGTGAGCTAGCTGATAGCATGGCTAATGTTACTAGCTGGCAGTCTTCCAACAATGATTAAGTTCATAAATATGGCGACATTTTTGTTATTTGTTTTACATTCACGACTCTTAGTTCAAATAAACATGGATTAGAATCACAATAAGACCAAATAACACATATGTTTGTCTAACAAACGTCTAAATAGGGTTGCCTCGCTAGCTAACGTTAGTTATAAAAACCCATAAACACACATGAGGAGTTTAACGTGTTTTATTAAAACAAATCGTGTCGTTTTATGTTATAATCTTTGTTTATCATGCGCTAATTTAAAAGGCATTAACTCTGGTTCAGAAAGGAATAGCCCAATTTTGATGTGTGGCATGGTGACTAGCCTAAGTGGGGAAACCCTTTACTTTTTCATATACAGTTTTAATAGTGCACAAATCCTCTTTCTTCCATGTAATTTTGATACATTTTCTGTACAGGGTTTGCGTATGATAATTTCCATTTGGGTAATTCAAGTGAGTAATAACAATGTGTGAGATTTGTAAAAGTGTAATGAATATGGATATGGAAATTGATAAATGGGGGAAAAAACTTCTGGGTATTTCTAACATTTCGAAAGGCTGAAAGAGTTTCCATTGGCTTACTAGGAGAAATCAGGCAGCTTCAATGAAGAGCTGCATTGTCTGGATTTTTTTAAAGCTCTACACTGCTCAAAGTGCTTACAAGGCAGTGTTTGACTTAAAGCTACAGCTGGCTCGTTGTAAAAAAAAAAAAGCAGAAAAAAAACATGCACTGGGTTCATAGAGATGGTTCATTCGGTCCCGAAAGGCCAAATCCCGATAAACATTTAGGCCCAAGATTTGCTTTGGGTTGTGGATGATTGGACATTCACCCCATTCATCTAATCCCAGTCACCTATAAAGATGAAGTCAACCCATTTTGTTTTGAATTACATTTAAAAGAGTTAAGTTGAACCTTGAAGCCTGTTTGAGACTAAAATTAGCTTAGTAATCCATCAAGTTCCTGGCTGCTTTAGACTGGCACTATTTGTCTTTGCTGATTAGGGCTTGCAGTATGGTTGACACTCAAAATGTTACAACACACCATCGGCGAGACCAGATGAACGAGTCTCAATCTCGAAGCTCACGAACAAATCACATGCTGTTGCATTGAAATGATCTAGCACGATTATGGTATTTATGAACATTTTATATGTTCATTTTTTTATAGCCTCGTTTAAGTTTTAGTAGTTTTATGTGCTTTTGACTTTTTTTTTTTTTTTTTTTTTATAAATATTTATATCCTTTAGCCATTTTACTAATTCTAGTTAAAATTATTTGTTTGACTTTTTGTAATCTAACATATATATTATTGCAGCTTTATTTCAAATAACATTTTTTTTTTTTTTTTTTTTTTTTTTTTTTTTAGTAATTTTAGTTTTTCATTCAAAGTGCATGCCATTCGCATGATGTTATCTAGCATGGAAGTATTCAAAAAATGTTACAACACAATATTAAAGGGCTGCAGAAGGTTCAGTACAATCGTGTTCTGTATTAAGTGTCACGTTGGTGTAAAGAATGTAGTGATCATATCCTGCAGGGCTTAATGTCCTCCTATATTAATCGGATAGTAGTAAGGGATTACTTACTACTTTGTCCGTACCATACCTGTCTTAACTTTGGCATAATACCGCAAAATAGACAGAATGCTTAAAATTTCTTGAAGTATCTCAAGCTAGCTTGATTGACTGATCAAAATCTTAGCACATGTTGTCATGTTCAAGATCTGTTTGTCTTCTAGCTACCATTCTGAGCTCGTGGTTAATCATTGTTCATCTTTCGGCAATGGGACAAGACAGTCAGCGATGATCCTGGAGCCGTGCCTCATCTTTCGCGTGGCTCTAAATGTTGATAATAGATCTTTAATTGCTAAAGTGTGTTTGTAGATTAATTATTTTTTATGTTTGATTCACTAAGGAAGCTGTTTAACTGAGTTGTCTGTTTGTCACATGTAATTATTGGTGGTTAAGGTTGGTTTTTCTGTTGGGCAAAAAGTTGTTGAAATGTATTAAATAACAATGAATCGCATTGTCCTACAACATGCAAAATTATTAACTTATGTAATGTGTGTTTATTATCCTAACTATGCATGATTGTATGTAAAGTTACATTTTATTATTTGCATTTAGCATTGTGTTCGTGACCCTGTCAACACAGATGTCCAACCCGTTTTTGAGTGTTGAGAACCACTGGTTTAGGCTTCCAAATCATCAGAGAGCTTAATCGTAGTTCTTCGTACTCCTGTGTAATGTGATCTGATCTAGTCTGTGTGCAAGTGTGCTTGGGGGTGGGGGCTTATGAAACTTATCTGGTTGAACAAGCCTTTGCAGATGGAGGAGGCTTTGGGCAGTATTTGAATGTAACCGAAGGTGTATGATTGCAGAGATGTGAAGGGTTTGGATTATGTGGAATGAATTCAGGTAAATTGGGACATTTTGCCAATGAGATGACTGGGAAAAAATGTCACAGTTTACCTGAATTCACCTCTACTTCTTATGTACTGTATAAAATCACGACTGGCATTAGATATGGAAGGTCAAGTTGAGTGTATTGCATTGTGGGATATTTCTTAGTGTGGTCTGGTTGTAAACTGCACATATTAGGTCCTGCTTGTATTCTATGCATGCAGAAAATCCAACTTTTCACAGTATTCATACCACATGCTGGAGATATCCTACTCATAATATGCTATTCTTGTATTATAGTTGCACTAATCTTTTTCATAAATATATTAGCAGATGCCCATTTGTTTGCTTATATTTGATGTTTGGATGGATAAAGTAGTTGTTTGTTGATATGAGTATTTTCATCTTTTCCAGAATGCACAGTCCTCACAGGCGACGATACGTTTTCAGGGTCTTCAAGGGGTAAGTTGACTTCAGATTGCCTTAAAATCTGTATAATCGGTATCGCTGGCTTTGGGCTGGGAGTTACTTATCAAAGCACTCTATAATTGTGAGCCTGGTGTCTTAATAGAGCCCTCAGCCCTCTGCGGTTTTATTGGGCGGTGTCTCACTTTTTCACTGTGAAAGCGCCTGTTTAACCTCTGACCCTGAGCACCATGCTATAGTTTACCTCAGACGCTGTGTGACTATAAATACTGGGTCGGCGAGTAGGGTTCCGGTTTTACGCTCATGAATGCTCTCTCTAAAGACATAGTGTGCTTAACTAGTGTCTATGCTGCAGTCGACATGTTATTACAAAGCTCTGATTGAGCTGACACCATGAGTCTGTTTCAAAACCTAGGCAGCCATCTTCCTTCATCCATCAACAGTGATGGATCATCATAGGTGAATCATCTGAAATGCTCTACATGGGCGGCAGTTCCCTTAACTTCATGAGAACTGCACAAAAGACTTGACAAATGCTAATGATTGATTCCAGTAGAGCTTTGCATTAGCATCTTGCTATTTTTAGTATTATTTATGTTCTATAGTAGTATAGTAATAGTTTTTATTTTTATATTTTTCAGTAAATTTTTTTTTTTTTTGCTTTTATCATTTTATTAGTTTTTATTTCGTTAAATATTATATATTTAGATTTTTTTTTTAAGTTTTAGTAATTTTAGTTTCTCAACTTTAATAGTACTTCAGTTAATTTCTAATTTCATTTAATTTTTGAAAATGTAATATTTAGATTTATTTCAGCTTTTTATTTCAAATTAATCAAACAAAGCATATATCTTTAAAATATGAAGTGTGAAACCACCAAAAGGCACCTGTCTACCGTAAAGGTAGCTCACTTTGATTTGCTAAGCTGATGTTATTTTTTTCATTATTAACTTTATTTGCACTTAAAATATATATATATTTTTATCTCTGCCCTATCAGCACATTAAAATCCCAACAACAGACACTTCCAATGGCTTTCATAATTTCGACTTTTATCTGTCCAACTTTGGCAAAGACAATCCTCAAGGAAGCTTTGAGTGTATCCACCAGTACATATCTAGGTAAGTTCTGAGCAAGATTCTTGTGCATCAAAACTACTGCTCGTTTTGCTGTGGTTTCTCATTTTTAACTACTCTTTGTGCCTGTTAGCTCTGGGGTCCCCCATCTGTCCTCCCTGGGAACGATTCAAGACAAAATCACAGTATGTGCCACCAATGACTCCTACCAGGTGACCAAAGAGCGTGTGACCAAAGCAGAGGACGATAAAAGCAAAAACAACACCAAATTCATCAGACCCGGAGGACTGTTCAGAGGTTTGATATTAATGCACTGTATTTGATCTCTTATAACATGCACACAAACACATTCTGGTCACTAATGTAGTACCAAGTACTACATTAATCCAAAGTTAAAAAGGACTATAGGTTAACAGTTTCAAGTGTGAAAAGCTCTCCATCCGGTTTAATTTAACATTTTCAGCATTTCAGTTTTCGTGGTTGGTGTTCCAATCGAAACGTTTCAGTTTCAAAGAATCTTTCTATGCATCTGATGATTATCTTCACAGGATGGGGTTTTCTTTTCAGTTTCTGTTTTCATTTCCCAATTTGGATGTGTGTGTGTGTAGTACAACGTTACATGAATTTGCTCATTTCTAGATTAATAATGGTGTCATTTGTGATCTCACATCATGCAGATCTCCTCATATTTTTCACATTGACCTGTAACACTCGGCCAGTTCAGTTGTGTGCGTTAAACCAATTGGGAGCTTTACAGAGAGTGATGTATGGATTAGGGTTAAGAGAAAAAGCAAGTAAAAGTTCATCCTATTTATCTGATGTGGCTAAGTCGTGGCACAAACCATGTCTCCGAGATTACCAACGTGCCCCATATAGAGATGTGTGGAAATGGAAAGTGACAGACTGAATCTTTCAGGTTGTTGTCACTTGCTTAGGCTGCATTTTAAAAAACTGCAGGGGGGGAGATGCTGCAATGCTGCAACTCCAGAGACCTGTTTTATCTCTTATCGATGTTTTAAAAATGGTATCACCATTTAGGAAAAAAGAGGAACCCTTGAGGATTTTTAGAGTGGCTTTAACTAACACTCAAATACAGCCCATTATATTTCACCCCTGCCAGACAAAACCGGTCTCTCAGCACCTGTTCAGCTGTCACTCCCCTCTGGGAGCCCTCATTCTCTGGACCACAGCTGGCTTCCACCACAAAAATGGAAAAGTCAGTTTCACCCCATCCCTCGGCACTAAGCCGCAGGGGAGGAGTGATCAGGGTGCACAGCAAAAGGAAGTGCAAGAAAGAGGGTTTGTGGCACAAGGCTTTGCAGCAGCTGGTTCTCAGGAAACCACGGTACACTCTTTTGTTTGTTTGTTTAATCTGAGAGGAAATGGTGCACATTTCCTATACAACCCAGAGATTAAATGATCTTGCCTTCCTTGATTCCTCCCAGTCTGTCATACATGTGTGATGGCCAAAGCTTATTATCTACTGACGTAAGAGTTTCACCTGACTGGCAGGAGGAGAGAGAGCAAAAGTTTGTGTCTGGATGTCGTACAGTCATCGGCACATGTTTGGGCAAACCGAGGGAGAGTTCACAAGAGAAAGACGTAGGAAGTAGGATAGGCTAAAGAGTCACTACCCTTAATCTTTTAAATAGCTTTTGAGGAATTTTATAAAAGAGGAAACTTTTCTGTAACACTTAAAAAACCCAAAGTATGTTCTTTAGTATTGTTTCGAGAATAATTAGGGTGTAGAGATGAAAATGTATTGGCACCGTATGTTGATACTAAAATAAATACGACTCTGTATGGTATCAATGTACTTAACATCTGACTGATGTGGCTGCTTTCAAATGCTTGCATGCTTATTTTCGTATACTCTAAAAATACTAAAGCAGCACATTATTCAAATTAATTTTGCAAGATTAAATTTGAAACTTCAGTATTGCATTTGTTAAATCTCTTCTGAGGTTTACAGTAGAGAAATGGTGTATTAAGCATGAGGGTTTTGTAGGCATCTTTAGACAATAGAAATTATATATCATCTGGATACTTGGTTTAGCATTAATCCTAATCTTGTATACAGTATAGAATGGGGTAGTATGTTAAATAAGCCCTTGAGTACATGGTCCACCACATATTATTTACCAATGTAAAGCACTTCTTAATGATAACTGTTTCACTGTTGTAACCACTGTGTCTCCCTGTGAATGTTGTTTTGGCATAGACAAAAAAGTCCAGCACCGAAAACCGGCCCCCTCAGCCCCCGACCCAGTACCAGAGAGGAAGCAGACCACCCCCCTCAACCCAGCCAACACCATCCGCAAGTGCCTTACCAACAACCCCGTATCGCAACGGCCATACCGGGACCGCATCATTCACCTTTTGGCCCTGCGCTCTTACAAGAAACTAGAGCTGCTCGGCAGACTGCAAAGAGACGGCATCAGCCAGAAAGACCGCAACTCTTTTGGCGCTACGCTACATCAGGTAACAGTGAAATTGTGGCGTGGAATCAGTTCTCTTCTCACAATTAAAGCGACCATTATGCTCAATCCACAGCAAGTGTAATGTTATATAATAAAACACAAGTTTTAACAGAAGACTCCTAAAACTGGTCTCATTCACTTCCTTTTTAAGTGCCCCACTGTAACCTCAGTTTTTGTTTAATGCTCTTGATTGCATTTTTACTTGTATTTAACCTGAAATATTAGTTTAATGTTTAAAGAGCAAGATAAAAGACTAGAAAGGCATTAATGGCACTTAACCTGCTGTGCAAGTTCTCTCAATGCAACTTGAGGACTGTCATGATCATACATATTAGCTCACAATAGGTCACAGAGACTCAAAGCATTGATAGCATCAAATCACAGCTGTAATCTACCCACAGGCTACAGGCTCGCAGCACTTTCACAGAAGCACAGTGTCACGTAATGCAAGTCACCATTTTACAGCCCAAACACAAAGATTTGCATTCACCTCAGCTGATTGTATAGCACGTGGCAAATTAGGCAACCATAAATTAAACATATTAAAGTAATTATGCACATGCATGGATGCTCAAACAGCTCATGATGTAGAGACCAACATACTTCTTTTCAGTCAATCTAAGGACATAATGTTGACAGTCGTCATATTTGAATGGCTTCTGTCATCAAAAGGGGTAGAAGTCGCAATTTAGGTTCTGCCTGCTAGTTTCAAAGGAGAAATATGGTGTTTGTCCTTTTCTGTGAAGTCTAGAAGGAATTAATTCAGGCTTTTAAAAAGGAAGTATGAAACAAGCTTCTCTCCTTCTTTGGAAATGCAGGAAGGACTGAGAATCTGAAATGGTCTCCTCACTGGGTTGTAACATAAGAAGTAACACTATATCCCTTTGCCTAACTGTCCATTTGCATTACTATTTATAGTGTTTGTGTATCTGCTGCTCTTAAGTATGCCGACTTAAGTATTCAAAGTGTACAGTCAACATCTTATGTGTATACTATTCATTAAATTTGACACAAAATGAAAATTTCTACTAGATTCAAAATCATCTTAAATACAATGTTTGTTCAAATTTAAAGCTTATTAAATTCAGTTAATTACATTTAAAACCCATTTTAAGAGCCATTATTGTCTTTTTATTTTATTTTATTTACCCATTTAAAAATATTAAAAGAGGTCCTTTTAAATAAATCTTTGTATGTCCTGTATTTAATCAGAGAAGGGAAACCAATCAATGTAATATTTTCCATTCCTAAAGGTGGCCAGTCTAAACCCAAAGGATAACTCGTATTCGTTGAAGGACTTTATTTTCCGTGAGGTTCAGAGGGACTGGCCGGGCTACACAGAGGATGAGCGGGTTCAGGTTGACAGGATCCTGGCACGGTAATACTCACCGGTCACATGCAATTAAGAGAAGAATTACTTTTTAATAGAACATGAATCATTTTTTAGAGCCAGTACAAGATATCCCAAGAGTATTTGGCAAAGCTTAAATTAGTTCTTTTTTTTTTTTTCTTTTTTTTCCTCCAACAGTAAACTCGGTTTGAATTCAGAGTCTGTATCTTCCAGCAGTCCAACCAAAGAGCCAACATCCCCACTGGTAAGACACATACATAAACTTACATGCATACAAGTTTTATATGGATTTTTTTTTTCTTTTTCTTTTTTTTTTTTACGCATAAATATTTAAATAAAAAATGATTATTTCATACATATATACTATATATATATATATATATATATATATATATATATAGATAGATATATTATATAATATCTATCTATAAACATAAAAAAAAATTATATCATTATATTATATGTATATATTAGAGGTGTAACAGTACACAGAAGTCACGGTTCTGTACGTTCATCGGTTTATCTATCTATCTATCTATCTATCTATCTATATATATAAAAATATATTCACCTCGTTACAATATTTTCACCTCGTTACAGATTTCATAAACCTCGTTACAATATTTTCACCTCGTTACAGACTTCATAATAATTCTACACAAATTACATTTTGGGAAATGATTGAAATGCGCATCTCTAGAACCCAAAACTTTCCCACACTGCAGATTTAAAACAAGCAGGTGGTCCCATCTGAACTCGCAGTTCTTGTTTTGGGCTGGTGTGTAGATTGTCTGTTGGATTACCGCACGGCCCCCTCTGGATTGATCGTCTATGACTGACTGTATTCAACGTCTGACTGCATGAACCAAACCGTGACGTCTGTACTGTGATGAATACATGTATCGTTACACCCCTAGTGTGTGTATATGTGTGTGTGTATATATATGTGTGTGTATATATATAGTATAATATATACTGTGTGTGTGTATATATATATATATATGTATATGTATGTATATATGTATATGTATATATATGTATATATATGTATATGTATATATATGTATTTTATATGTATATGTATATATATGTATATTTAATATATATGTATATGTATATGTATTATTTTATATTAATATACTTTTTCATTTTAAATATAATTTATTATGAACCACATATTATTTTATATTAATATACTTTTTCATTTTAAATGTAATTTATTATGAACCACATGCAGAAAATTGTCACTCTTTGCACATCCATGAATTTGAAGACTTAAAAATAATGATGTGTTTCTTGCTTTTCAGAAACGCCAACCTGAGACTGACTTCATTGACCCTCTGATTTCTAGGAAGCCCCGAATCTCCCATCTCAGTAACCGAGGACCCCCCTCCTCTTCAGGTCGTCAATCTTCAGAGACTGAGGACAAAAAACCTGCACCCACGGCCGCCTGCCCAGGACCCTCTTTTCACCCTACCCCTGTCACAGGCTCCAGTTCAAACTCCCCCAGTACACCAGAGGGTGGGGGGTCTCAGGACCTGCCCCTGGACCAGAGCTCTATATGCGGGAACTCCTCAGAGAGCTATGCCCCTCGCAGTCACACACCCAGCCCATCCAGCCAGCCAGTTTCCACAACGTCCCCCTCATCCTTCTCCACCTGTACCGTCTCGACAACCACCATTACCTCCTCCACTACCACCAGCAGCGGCCACCATGTTTCTTCTGCCGCATCTTTTACAGCCAGCCATGACGGCAATGGCAGCAAAAAGCCCAAGAAGTCCAAGAAGCACAAAGATAAAGAGAGCAAGCGAGAAGGAGAGCGAGAGAGGGATAAGGATAAGGACCGAAAGAGGGATAGAGAACATCACAAGGAGGATCACTGTGATAAGGAAGTACAGCCCAGGAAGAAACACCGGAATGAGGCAGAGCAAAGACACATTCCCGCCAACATCAGCCACGAATCGGACAGAGAAGGTTTGTTTTGTCATGTAAATGACATTTGTGGTCCTCCATATGCATTTTGTGGTGTTAACATTTATTAATTAATTGCTTATTATAAAAATAAAAAAAATATTAGCTGCATGCCAGCAGATGTTAAGCTTGTCAGGCCTGATGAATAGCTTGATTTGTTCCATTTGCCTTTGGCCCTCAAACTTTAGTTCACAACATCATATTTATGTTAGTCTGTTGCTAAAGACACAAAGATCATGTGTTACGTGTGCCTATGAGAGGGCTGATTTCCATGTCTGTACATGACTGGTGTGTCTTTTTACAGCTGGCAAAGACAAGCTTGTCAACAGCACTGAGCTTCCAGTGTGAGTGAACTTTGACTCCTTTATAGTGTGTCTTTCTGCATAAACCCTCTGCATCACATACAATAAGAATATAATAAAATATATATAATAAATAAAATATAATAAATAAATGCGCATATATATATATATGAGCATTTTATATGAGCATATAAGTATTTATTATTTGAACCTATTGTATATTGTAGTAAGTACACAGCAGAGATAGCTTATTGTCTTTTATTGTATATTGTAGTAAGTACACAGCAGTGATATCTATGGATCAGAGGCAGCACTATAAGGATGACTTCAACGCAGAATATGATGAGTATCGTATCCTTCATGCCCGCGTTGAGAGTGTTACTCGTCGTTTTACAAAATTAGATGCCCAGTGTAGACGACTGTCACCAGGAACTAAAGAATACCAGGTGGGAGAACAAGATTTCATTTTTGTTCTTTATATACTGCTCTTATTTTCTTTATATAAAGAATTTTATATCTTTATGTATATATAATTTTTTATAGTCCAAGTAATAAGTGTTTTTCTTTTCTTTTACCTAACAGGAGGTACATGAACAGGTGCTGCAAGAATATAAAAAAATTAAACAAGTAAGTGTAACTGAGCATGTCTAACCCATCTGGGTCCTTTAGACCGCAAGTAAACAATAAAAACAGTATGTTAATTCACACATTATGTTTGCTTTATAGCACAGCCCAAAATATTATGAAGAAAAACAGCGCTGTGAGTACCTGCACAACAAACTGGCCCACATCAAACGGCTCATCGCTGACTTTGACCAGCGGAGGGCACAGTCCTGGCTGTAGGGCAAAGGACAAAGCAACCCCTTTTGGCCAATCAGAGTGCTCCTTAACCGGAGGACCATCTTGAGAGGAGTGTGGGGATCAAACAATTCCTTATTTATTCTATTTACAGATTCCCCACTCGATCTGGCCTTCTTCATCACTCTGTATCTTCTTTTTTTTTCCTTATTCATCCTTTCCCATACCTTATATTCTTTAATGTTCTTTCTTTTTGAAGGACTTTTCAAAAGAAAAAAAGGACAACAAAGAAAAATTAAAAAATTTTGAATGCAAAAAGAAAGTTTGCAATGCAAAACCATGGGCCTTACAACGCATATTTCTTGAAGCCTTTTGCACAGGGGTGATTGAGCCAGTACATGTGAAAAAGTGGCCATAAAAGAGGGTGTTTCCAAGAGCCTTGAGACTTCCTTTCTCCTGATGGCCCTGTTTTTTTTCTTTGAACAGCATCAGTATTCACACCCACAGTGCAAAAGATGCCTTAAGATATTAATACAGACACACATCGATGTGGCGTCAGTGAGACTTACAAGCACCTGGGGCAGTGAGGAGATATTACTGTGACCTGATCGTGGGTCCAGCGCACATTCGTGGAAGGTGTGATCGATGTTTGTGTGTGAGAGCTAGAGAAAGAGACGAGTGAAAATTGTCAGTGTTTTTGTTCATTCTTGGGAAGGACTGTGGGTCAGAAACTACAGGAAGAGAGAGGCTCTGGGAGGAGGGTTGGATATAAACTATAAAAGGGGGGAGGGGAACGGAAAACTAAAATCCCAAAAAAAAAGCTGCTATATTTTGTTTTTTCTTTGGACAGCCAGAGCCTTTGGGATAAGTCTGGCTCGTGTTACATGTTCTTAATTTAGGCCTGCTCTGTCATCGAACCATCTTGAAAGCAAAGGTGCTACTGATTTATGAGGAAATGCATTGAGCAGAGGCAGACCTGTATATCCATTTCAAATGTATTCATTAATTATTACAAGTCTCAAAGCAGAGCTATTTATGAAATATGAATATAATTATATTTTTTGTTTTTTGTTGTGAATTTAAAGGAATTGCTGGAATTTTGAGCATTGAAAAAGAAACTGATCAAATATGCATACAAGTCTTTATTTCACGATATCATTAGTGATAAACTTCTTAAAGATTAAGGGAAACGTTATGTTTACAAAACCTGTGTGGTAGAAAGTTTTGCCAAACAAAAAAAAAAAAAGTGATAAAAACAAAACAAAAATGCTTTCAATCCTATGTTTATGGTCTGGAATAAAATGTTTCTCTGAGTGAAATGACACTGTTAACTAAAAGGAGATGGTGGTCGAACACTTGAAGTGTCTTGATATATTTATTTTCTTTGATCCTTGTTTAGGGAAAAGATCCAGAATGCAGCTTTGTGAATCAGCTTTGAAAAACATTGCTTTCAATTATGCAAATTCTCTCTGGATCAAATAGCTCCATGGTGGATTCTGATTGGCTAGTTGATTCTGGAGGCTTGCTGCATCCATTTGCACATTTTAAGATGTCTTTTTGAAATCTGAAAAATTCTCTCTCTCCTCTTATGATCACAGTTATTCCATTGTTAAAGCCTGAGAGGTGTTTCTTTTGTTTTCCAGTGTTGTAAATTGAAAAACCTGAGTGAGCCATTCTCAAAATAACCATTGACGAATGTTCGTTTTCTGTATTTGGGGCGGCAGATGGCATCTTACTTGCTTTTTTTTTTTAGGGGCTTACATGTTATCAAACTCCCCAAGATGTTCTGTTATGTGAGCTTCTGTTCATTTTAGTCGCCATTTATAGACTGGATGCAATGTCGCATGACAACCAAATACAAGTCGAGGTTATTTAACAGAGAACTTTAGCAGCACTTTACGTCAAAGATGCTTATTTCCTCAGCATTCAAATAGCATCCACACTGAACGCTAAAGATTAAGACACTAAGTAGTGTTGCTTGGAAAGGAGAATGTGCATCTACACATCGAACCCTGTATCGTTCTAATTTGGGTTGGGTGGGGAAGTACTTGATGTGTGACCAACACTTGTTTCCCTTTCCTTTTGAAAAGACTTTGCCTCTGACACCACTAAAAAGAGATGTTAATGTTGAAAATAAGCCAAGAATCTCATAACACTGTCATCTCTTGTTTTAAAGGTGGGATGGGGGTTGTTTCAGACTGTAAGAGAATTCCTGACCTGTCCACCTAAACATGTATAAAATCGGTTCAATAAAATGTGAACTTGACTTAAGATGTTTTTGTGTGTTCTGAATGAGTCATTAAATCATTTACCCAATAGAATCATTGACAACACCGAGTCGTTCACGACCGAAACAAGTATATTACTGAGTGTCTGCAGATTTCCAGCAACTCTAGAAAAAATACGCGTTTTGCTAACTGACTTATATCAAGGAATAAAATATAGGAAAACAATAGCCTATACAAATTCCAAGTGCCAGTAATGTCCTAAATGTATTATTGTGTATGAGTTAATTTTTTTTTTTTATATTATACAAGTCTTGTTCAGTGCCGCTCCCGCTCCAAAAACCTGTTCACAGTGAAGGGGGCGTATCGGTTCATAAACCCAACCAATGAAATATGCTCTCAGGGTCCACACTCGAATCCTATTGGTTTGCACCATCGTCCGACTTTGAAGTGAAGATAGAACGCTGAAAACCGTGAACAAGGGTGAAAGAGAACGAGTCAGTCTTCTAAAAGATTCGTTCGAAAACCCAAGTTCGTTCATAAACCCCAATAGTGCCTCCAACCCATTTTGTACTTCACCTCGGTGTGGTTAATTTTAATCCCGCCTCAGTCACTTTTGAAGGGTGTAAACCGAAGGGAACTAATTTACACGACTCACAGGCCCGGATAAGAACTGCTCCGGAGACGAGGACAGCTGTGCTTGTTTACATCAAGAACAATGGCAGAATTTGTTAAAGCGCAAATTAAGGGTGACAAAGTAGTTGTGTTCTTGAAGCCGACCTGTCCTTACTGCATACTCGCTAAGGATGTTTTGTCGAAATATAAATTCAAAAGTGGACACTTGGATTTGATTGACATCAGCGGACGCAGTGACATGGGCAGCATACAAGACTGTCTTCAACAGATCACAGGCGCCCGCACCGTGAGTAACATTACTTTGACAATGGTGTATTATACATATTATTATTGTATTGTAGTATTATATATAAAAAATTTTGTTATATCAGACCAGACCGTCAGTCATTACGTCACACAATCACAGTTACTTTAATTCTAAATATAGAGCCTAAAATGCAACTATGTATGAACTTAAAATGAAATTTTCTAATTGAGTTTTCAGTACTATGGTTTATTATTATTATTATGGTGGCACATATGACGAGATTGCTTTTACCCGCTTATTCACACAAATGCTGGGTTTGACCAGCAGCTTTGTCCCTGCCTATTGCAAATGTTTAATCATATGCTTTATTCATTTGCCGTGTAATTTATTCCATTTATTTACATCCATGCATTCTCCATGTATTCTTTGCAGGTTCCTCGGGTCTTCATAGGGGAACAGTGTATTGGAGGAGGAAGTGACGTCGACAGTCTGGACCGTTCTGGAAAACTGGAAGGCATGTTGCAGGCAATCGGATCTCTGCAGTGAAGGTGTACTTCACAGTCCTTCTTCATAAAATATTAAAAACAAAATATATAACATAATTACACCACTGGTTAAGGGCCCAGATTTTACATTAGTCATCAAGTGGCCACCAACACAAAATTGTGTATCAGACACAAAAATATCCATAAAATGTTTTTTAAAAACGGCTTTTGTAATTCATTCCACAAAACATATTTGGTCAGCACAAACCATATTTAACCTACAATTTAAATGCAATCTGGTTCCAGTGTTATTTTAGTATCACTGAAATTGTTTATTTTCGTTTTCCATTTTAAACTAGTCTCTGCTTACCATTTTAAACAATACTCTCCTTATAGTTATTTGTCACCTTTATTAGCTTTTGGTTTTTTATATGTCTATGTACTGTAGACTTTATTTCAGTGCTTTAGTTATTTAAAATGAGACATGTTGCTTTGGCAACTAGTTTTCAAGTAACACAATTTCACTTAACTTTAATAACCATGTTTGGCTCATGTTGTCTGTTACCCTACATAGTTTTCATCTACAGTGGCATTGCTTGTCCCACCATCAACGACCATATAAGAACAGACTTGTGATTCATTTTTGGGTCACGACCCACCTCTTGAGAACCACAGGTTTAGCAGGTTTTAAGCCAAAGACTCTCAGAGCAAACATGCATCATAGTGCAATATGTGCTCAACCGTCAATTTTTAGTGTAATTAATAATCTGTGAATTTTAACATCTTTTACTGTTCTCAGTTGATTGGACTGCCAAAAGTACAGCATTTTTACACAAAGATGATGCCCCTACAATTGAATTGAATAAAATACTAGTTTACTAATTCAATACTGTGCAGTATGTATGGTTAAACAGAATGCATTATGTAATGATAAATGTTTCAAACAATTGTATGCTATTGTATGACTTTGTATGGTTTAGATTTAAGCCACAGACTCTCAGAACAAATGCACATCCTTCTAAAATGTCTTTATTCTGCATGAGATGAGGGTCAACATAACTGGATTAGACTAAAGACAGCCAGAATTGGCTCTACGTCGACCATACCAACTTCACTAAGAGGCGATCCACATGCTTGATGCGTACTTTGTACGTTATTGGTTGAAATAAAAGTCTCAGATGTACATGTTACAAAAATAGTTACATCAAATTAATCTCATGGGGGAAAAAAATACATATATGAAATTTATTCAAGTCATATTGCCGGAGTAACCACTGAATTCAGAACGAAAGAAATCTCACCATGACATAACATGGTTGATCATGACAGTGACATATCAGTCTCTGGAGAGAGTATAAGATCGACCCTACCCTGTTTAATACTTTGGGGTTAATCCATCGCAGAGGAAGTTTATTGCACCAATCAGGCGGAATTGTTCATATAGTATTATCCACATAGAAGAGTACCGGTGCATAGTATCCACCAGTGAGAATTCACAGCTGTCTGCTTAATATCACAGGGTCAGAGGTCAGTGTTCGTGTGAATACAGTACATGAGAATCCACCATCAACCCAGAGGTCAAACAAAGGTCTCTTTCATCCTGTATTTGAATAAATCTCCAATTTGCATCCTCTGTTTTTCGCCCTCCCTTCCGGTCCGCAGGGCGTCAAGAAGGGGTCACATGATGCTGCAGCGAGACTTGCGGATCTGCCGCCTACGTTGCTGGTACTCGCTGAGCTCCTGTAGGTAACCTCTGGAGGGCCAGCGCAGACGCTCCACCTGCTCGCGCTCCTCGTCTGTCAAAAAAGCATCATCGGGACTTATATTGATATAACAATCCCTCATTCTGAATTCCAGTGCAAAGCATTATATCCGTCCACCAGATTTTTCTTTATCTTGTTCTTCAATTGAAATATGGGCTAAAAGTAATGTAATTGTCTCTATATGTGTTTCTCATTGAGTGTATAAAAGAATAGAAATTAGAAGTTCTGAAGTTCTAAAAAACCTGAAGGGAGCTTGATGAAAAATTAAATTTTTTCCTGTCACGGTTTGCTCGTTCCATTCATTGACTCACAAATACACAATTCATGAGGTGACACTCTTTTATTTATTCTCCAAGTGCGTGTGGAAGGGCAGGATGTGCTAATTAGGTGTGATGATGATTCATTCATTTCAAAAGTGACCTTACATTTCCTCTCAGTGTTTCAGCATAGAGCTTTAACAGAAGCCGGTAGTGATTTGCATGGGCTTATGTGCAGCACCAGCTGTTAGAAGTGCTCTCAGGGTGTTGGGAACAGGCTTTTGTCACAGTTAGAGATGATTGTGTGTGTGCATTTGATTTAATGTGCTTGAACATGCTTTCCAGGTGTTCAAGCGGTCTTCTCACCTGATAGCTCCAGGAAGTCAGGCTTGTGGCTGAAGATCAGGTAGTTATTGGCAATGAAGTGGAGGAGCCAGACATATAGCTGGTCAGCGTTGTGACACTGTGATGAGAGAGAGAGCGAGCTTGAGATCAGATAGAATGTTAGAGACTAATGATAAACATGGAAGTATCACAGATGGCATTTTTGGGATAGTATATACTGTACTTATACTATTTTTTAGCAATTTTGTAAGCAAATGTTTGGTGTGCATGGAAAAACCCTATGATTTAATACAGTGTGTAGTATACAATGCTGTTATTATTAACTAAAACTATCAGAAATAATTTTCAGTAATTGAAAAATCTATAAATAATAGATGAAAAACATTTTAAAACTTTTGAAATTGCTTTGGCAGCTACCTAAAAGTACATAAAAAAGACAAATCTACGTAAAATGAATAAACAAAAATTCAAATAAAAACAATAAAAAGATAACAGCTAATTAAAAATATTAATAAAAACAATGATAGTGTATAATTAATACTACAATAACAATAATCTTATTGACAATTTAGTGATCTTTTTAACTTTCTATTCATCAAAGAATTCTGAAAAAAAAAAAAAAAATGAATCACAGTTTCCATCAAAAATATTAAGCTGTTTTCAACACTGATTATGATAAAAAAATCAACATATTTGTATGATTTCTGAAGAGACTGAAGACTGGAGTAATGATGCTGAAAAATCTGCTTTGCTATCAAAGGAATATTTTAAAATATATTAAAATAGAAAACAGGTATATTCAATTTCTCAATATTATTATTTTTACAGTATTTTTGATCAATTTAATTCAACATTGGTCAGCACAAGTGGCTTCTTGTGCTGACCAAAAAAAAAAAAAAAAAAAAAAAAAAAAAAAAAAAAAAAAAAACTTAAAAATCTTACCAACCCCAAATGTTTAAATAGTTTGAAAAATATGTCTTTGCAAACTGGTTCACATACTTTTTTTTTTTTTTTTTTTTTAAATAGGCAATATGGGGTATATATATTTTAACCGTTAGCAGTGTTCTATTGTGATATTATGGGTCCAAAGCACTCAAAGCAAAGGAAATAATCCTTTATCAAACAAAAAGTCATTAAACACCACTGTTGACATAGAGATGCAAAGACTCACCTTTGCTCTCCTCAGTAAGCGAATCACGCTGATGCCCATAGATGCTAGCTCTCGACTGGGCATACTCTGAAGATACGCACAGACACACACCTCACACAGGTGCTGCAGCCGTTTCACTTGGTACATCTCTGCGCAGACGAGCACGGCCATGGCCTGCAGCACACTGGCTGAACACACAGACACACAGCACTGTCAATCACCTCCTGTTTTCCCCTCCATCAACCTCAGTTCAGATTCACCCACTGCCAATCAAGCTCAGTCTTTATTTGCATCTTTTCTCTCAACAGCATTGTTTAACGTCTTCAATATGAACGGCGAATCATCCATCACATTGATTGACAGAATGAGTGAAGCAATCTGACATACTAAACCTTCCTTCGTTGTTTAATGATAAATACGACCTGAATCACTACATGTTATTCTGATTGTAAACATCTGGATTATGTTGCACTATACAGTGAATATAAAAGCCCATTGTTTGGCACAACAAACAGAAGAACCCCTTCATTCTCACTTAATATTGTAAATATTAATATTATTACCTAATATTATAAAAAGAAAATAAATAGTTACTTGAGCAGCAAATCGGCATATTAGAATAATTTCTGAAGGCTGGAGTAATTGCTGCTTTGCCATCACAGGAATAAATGATAGAATATTTTAAATTAGAAAGCAGTTATTTTAAATAGTAATAATATTTCACAATGTTACTGTTTTTACTGTATTTGTTTCATCAACTAAATACAGCTACAAGATACTTCTTTCAAAAACATTTAAAAATCTTACTGATCCCAAACTTTTGAACTGTTATGTAAGTTTTCAATAAAACACTATTTTATGAAGCAAATTATTTAAAGGGATAGTTCACCCATGAATGCTGTTAGTACTGTTACCATTTTTAATTGAGAAATCAGGTGAGCCATGTAAATCTTTGAAATCTTTGATACTCAGACATTGGCAATCATCTTATTATATAGTGTATTAGCACATCTGAAACACTTTCACCAAAAAGGATAGCACCCCCAAAAATAAAAACTCTATTATAAAATATACATCTTCGTGTTGTAAAAAAAAAAAAAGGAATGTCTTTTTTTTTTATCAATTATACATCTTCATGTTGTTAAAAAAAAAAAGAAATGTCTTTTTTTTTCTCCATACAGTGCAAGTCAGTGCGGTCTGATGTTGTTTTGGACAGTTCTTCAAAAATAACTTCTTTAGTTCAACGGAAGAAAGTTAATGATGGTTTGGAATGACATGAGGGCGAGGGTGATGACAATTTATATTGTTAACCCTTAAAGCAGGGTTGTCAAATCCTGCTCCTGGTTTTTCTCCAACCAGTTCCAACACACTTGCCTGGAAGTTTCTAGTGAGCCTGAAGACCTTGATTAGCTGGTTCAGGTGTGTTTCATTTGAGTTAAACTTAAAGCTAACCTCTGGTTGATAGGTTTGGACACCCCTGCTTTAAAAGCCTTGAAAACCACATTCTCACCTGGACAGCAGGTGTCAGTGTAGAGGTACTCCAGGAAAGCTAGAAAGGTATCAGATGAGACTCCATGGATTGGCACCACACGACTTCGTGCCTCTGCGTACTTCCCACTGAACATGGCAGCCATAACATCACAACGGGCCACAAGTACAGCTCTGTGCGCTGGTAGCACGCTTCCTGAAAGCAGACGCACAGCTGATCTCTTAAACACACCCATGGGGTCAAGCATTACAGACGAGCTCTGACTCAAACACAAGCCCTTCCCTTGTACTTTCCACCTTTGAGCACTCTGAATCAATGCATCGTTGTGTTTGCCTGTGTGTGTACATGTTCATGCACATGCAGGGTTAGAATTGACTCTTGCCTTGCACCATGAAGATGACATCAGAGTATAGAGGGGAATTGAAGAGGCTTCCTAGTGTCAAAGGACCTTGTTGAGAGCGTGGTGTGGGTGTGTCCCTGGGGGCCTGCAACCAGAACGAATCAACACTGCAGTGCACAATCTGAGGCTATGAATACTGTTAATAATGTGAGCATTTATAATTGAGAAATCAGGTCAGCCATGCAAATCATAAAAAAATGACCCTTTGCACAGTTCAGTTCTATCATCAGAGCGCCTCCTGTCTGTCAGAGGGATACCTTTTCTCTCCCAACGAATGAGCGTATCCTGTCCATCAGCTGGGCCATGGCCAAAGGGTTCTTCAGTTTTTCAGCAATGGCTTCCTCCAAGTATTCCCATTCCCAGGCCCCTGCGAAAAAAAATACACATAATTAACACGCACTGACCCATGAAAGCATCCTGCTCGCACATGCATTAACTGGCTGTCCGGCTGACCGTGGAGTAAATCTCTAACTTTTACACTTGCTGCTCAGATCTGCTGGAGCTTAACCAGCCGTTCAACCCCTCAGTGGAGCTACACTCTTATAATTAAAGATTTCGGAAGGGAGTTTTCAAATCGATGCCATAGAAGAACCCAAAAGAACCTTTCGGCAAACAGTCCTTAAAAGAACCTTGTGTGGAACATTTAAAAAATCTAAATAACCTTGTGTTGTATATTAAGGTCCCATGAATGTTAAAGGTTCTTCGTGGCAGAACCCAGTGTACAGGGCTGGTGGATTCAGTCTCAACTTTAATAACAAGGTTGTCTGAGCCTTTTCTCAGCTTTCTCTTCTCCGTGAACTATACCAGGATACAAAAACCCTCTAATAAGGTGGTAGAACAGCTGTTTTCCACAAGAATCAAGCTTTCTTGGTGGCAGCTAAGAAAATAAAATTAATAATTAGCTGGTGTTATTTCATAGTAGATATAGTTTCCACTGTTCTGTCACATAAAAATGTTCATCCGTCACAGTTCAGCTGATTTAACATTAACTCGGCCTCATTCATAAATCTGTCTAGACACAAACTGAGCGGGATTTGATCCGAAAGAACCATGCACAATGAGTTTCCGTGCATCATTTACGTTAATGTAATGACTGCCCTTGGCTCATGGTAGAAAAATGGCCTCTGGAAATATCACACTATATATCAGCAGCGGGCTGAGAGGATCTCATCTGTATGGGCCTCACCTTTTCACCTTCTGAGCATGGCCTCACTCTGATAAATGAGTCAGTAATATCCATTCCTGTTTCCTGGACTGTTAAAGCCCCGACTGAACACCTGATTGAGATGCATGCCCATCCTTGCAGCCCCCATTTTCATCGGAGTTCCCAAAGAATGGAAAACAGGATGTAATACTCCTGACTTATGAGGAATGTTGTGGTAGACTAATACAAGCATAGAATCACAATTGTGTACTTGAGTGAATGAATCACACCACTAGGTGTCAATATTATTATAGCTGCCAAAATAAACAAAAAATTACTGAAGGCAATCCTCATTACCTTAATGTGTCTGGATGCTTAATTTTTTGTTATTTTGTTATTTCCATTATTCCCAGTGGTGGTGACTGTCGTTAGATTCTCTACTGTAAAGTACTATAATACAATTAATTTTAAATCAGCATAAAATAAAGGCAGTTTAACAAATAGTATGATAAAATGTAAATATTTTATGATAACCATTTATTGCAGTATGGTAATGAAAAATACTTAATTGCCATAAAAATGTAAAAAAAAACTTTTATTTAAGAAAAACATTATTTTCTTTGATTTTAAGGAGAAAATGTTTGTTTGTTTGTTTGTTTTATTAATTGTTTGGTTGTATTGCATTATATTAGGGTAATGAGAATTTGGGAGGAGAAGGTGCTTACCTGACATGAAAATAATGGCACAATGCAAAAAATCTTAATGGTCCAAAAACAGTCAACATTTTATTAACATAATTCTTTAATTCCTTCTTTTTATTTTGGGGTAAAATATAACATGACTTACTGGGATGTTTTGTGAGATTCAGCACTTTATAACCATAAATTCAAAATATAGAGGCACAAATATTGTACATCATATCTTCTGGTTTTTCTCTCTTATGTTGCCTCATATGCATATACAGTCACACACACACTTAAAACAAGCACATGCACACACACATACACAGATCTCTCTGTCCTCCCAAGCATGGTAATCAGCCTCACAGCTCCAGGGTCTCATAGAGTGGACTGCCGTCATACATGCACGTGTAGAGAAGCATAAATCACCCAGGCCTTAGACACAAACAAACAGCCTCCAGACTAAAGCCATTTTAATTATGAAACCGTCCTATAAAAATCCTTCATTTCAAACACAAAAGAAAACACAATTGCAGAGCTGAAGAGATAAGGCAGTGAATGGGAGAAAAAAATGTCAACCGTAACTCAATTGAGACGCCTAAACCAGCAGAACTGAGGAAGCATTTTCAAACCGTTTCCTTCAATAATGCTAATCTCGCTTCATATTCACAGTTGTGACAGGATTCTTCATGGAAAAAGAAATGCTGCTGGCACACCAGCAATAAAAGAAGCTCTACCTAGAGGAAATTTGCTCTTTCGTAACTCAGGAGAATTCGATTCTCAGTAAAAAATAAATGAGATAAAATAAAATAAATAAAACATATTTAGAATATTTTTATGTGATTACTAGCTTTTACTTGGCTCTCAGTAAATAAAATAAAACTAAATATTTAAAATATTTTTTTTATATGATTGCGGTGTCTTTTTTTCATAGCTCAGGGGAATTATATATATATATATATATATATATATATATATATATATATATAGCAAATATTACATTTTTTTGGTAAGTATTACAAATGTTTTATATGATTATTAGCGTGTTTTTTTTTCAAGAAAATTCCTTTGCTTAAGTAAAGGTCTCCATTTGCTCTCTATATTTAATGTCATTTTTTTCTAAAGATCTCATCTGTGATTTTTCTTTCTAATGGAAAGAAAAAGCCATAAATGTCAATATATTGTGCCCTTTATCTAACTGTAGTTGCCTTGAACAACATCAGCCGCAATATTGCAAGCAGCGCACGTTCTCTCTCACCTCTGTAAAGAAACATTAACGTCTCCCACAGGCATAAACAGAGTAGTGGGTCCTTCACAACCAGCCGTGAGAGGTGTCCGGGAGGGTGTCCGTCGGCTCTGGGTAGATCATCTATGCCTCCATCCCAGGTGGACAAAAGTGAGTGGGGGCCATCTCTTTCCCTGCACGTGCAGCGCGAAACAGGCCTTTCCCAGGCCTGCCGTCCCACCAGCAGCTGTCTGAAGTATGGGCTGACGGCACACAGAACGGACGCGTGCGCCCAGCCCAACTCCTTCCCAGAGTCCCCGGCGTAGAACGCCACATCAGCAAACTGAACTCCGCGTTCGAGGAGCCACTGCAAGTCCTGAGAGAAGGTGGACTCCTCCACTCTCACCGGGGGAAGACGCGCTGAAAGACATGGACAGGATGTTATAGGACAGCTTTATTGCTCAGATGTTGCTCTTTCGTAGCTCAAGAGACTAAATGTGGGTCTGAGTTATGTTTCATTTAAGTATCTAATTAAGAGCTGAATTTTCTCCTAAAATACTTTCAAATAGACACAAATAAGACAATTAATATTGGCATGGAGTAAGAATCCAGAGAAAACAAATGAATGAAGAGAAATACTGTATCAGTTCAAACTGAAATCTTTGACTTTTGTTTGTAGATTTGATCAATTAAATACATTCCTGCTGAATACAATTATTAATTTCTTGCAAAAAAAATAAATAAAATAAAATGTTCGGATGCCATATAATTTCTGGTGCTCTTTGAATTATTAGAATTCAAATGTTCTCAAAATAATCCCAAATCATAGTATGTTGAAACAGTTATGCTAAAACTCTATTTCCAGTGTATTTTCAAAGTACTGTATGCATCCTTGCAGGTGCTCAATATTGCTGACAGCTGCTCTATTTAATATTGATGTTCTCTAGGAGAAACAACTGTGATATTAAAAAGATCTTATCTGTGATTATTGTTTTCTGTAGGTAATTCTAAAGAACCTCTGGAAGTACAAAAGGATGTGAGGGAGAGGAAGATAAAAGAAATAAGTAAGAGAAAGGGAGAAATAAGGTGAGCTAAGCAGGGGAGGATGATGGTTAAGGATATTTTAATGTGAAGGAAACAAGGTGGAGAAAGAGAATGATGAGACAAGCAAAGCAGAGGAGACGGGGTGAGTAAGGGATACGGTAATAAGACGGGAGCAGTGAGAAAAGTGACGTGAAAGCAAATCCCAAACGAGGAGGATTATGGGAAGGCCACAGTAACGCCAGGCGTTAAAACAAAACAGAACAAGCACACAAACATATGTTGTTTATTCATCATTTCTGTATTAAAGGTACATTTTTCATATATTACTGCTGTAATTTATGCACTCCATAACCATTTATTTGAAGCCACACCAACAGTTTCCCAGCATTCAGTACCCTTCATATTTTATGGGCTGTGCTCTATAAAAAGAGCCTAAGTGGTGTTGGAGCCACACCAACAAACTACAGAAATCTTTGGCTTCCCGTTTTAAGTGTCAGTGCTCATAGCAGTGCTCATCTTGCACAGAATCCTTCCAGCCTTTAGCAGTCAATCCTTTAATCTAAATGGCAGACGAGTCCATTGACTCAGTCACTGATTAATATTGTCATTTTGTGCATATTTGTGCCCGAGTGCTTTGCAGAGATTAAGATAAGATGCCCAGCAAATTGCAAGTAGTTATTAGTGAGATTAGCCAGAATTAGACAGGTGTGAAGGGAAATGGAAAAGTCGGAAGATGCATGAGTATCTTTTTGTGAATCTCCTTTAAATGCAAACACTAGACACATCATTTACATAATAATGAAGGAAAATCTCATCAGCCACTAACCTGGCTGGTCCAAATGAGGGGGGCGGGGCTCGTTAAACCTGTGACCCCGCCGTTTATCTGGCCGTTCTTTGGCTTTCTGCTTCAGACACTGAATCATGAAGTATTCCAGCTGTATGAGGATTCAAAGGCAAGCGTGTAAATAACATCCAAATACACCACAAATCACAGCAACACCAAATATGGTGGAATATTTGCAGCTATGTAGAAAAAATGTTGTGTTTTTAGGGCTACAACAGCTTGTCAGTGGGGCAGTAACTAAAACTAAATAATTTGTACCTTTTTTTTTTTTTTTTTTTTACAATTTCTGTACATTTTACAACAAAAATCACAGTTGCAGTTATGTTAGCAAGTCTATGGGGCGAGATTGGCTGATTAATAAAAGTATGCCGCCCAGTGAGTTCAAAACCGCTTTGTCAACGGATAGTGTACATTTTCTGTTTCATATATTTTTAGTGAATTGAGTAAACAGCTTCTATTAAATCAAAACAATCTCATACATTTTTCATATTAGTCAACAGCAATAGTACACTGATCCCAACAGGAGTTGGATAAAGGGTCCTATGAGATCACAAGAAAACAAACTTTTTGTTTTGTGAAGATCATGAAAAAATTAAGTCGAGATGACAAGAAAATAGCTTGTTATATCAAGATAATGAAAATTAAGCTGAGATCATGGAAAAAAAGCAAACAAACAAAAAAAGGAAAAATAATATTAAAGTACAGTTTCTTATGACTTCCATAAAATATTGTGTGAAGTTAGTTCTCTTGAAATTGTGCGATTTTGTGCACATCTTAATTGGTAACATTAAATTGCAGGAATGCATGATTCATACACTATACTTGTATTTGGCAATAATGGAAAATTATCGACCAACATTGGATATTTTGTCTGCACATTTTAAGGTTTACATCATCATCTAGCACTAATTTAACCCTTCTTTCCAGAATGCCTTGCCACATAGATGTCCATTGTATAAGAGTGTTTCTTTTTTTGTTGTTGTTTTTTGATTGTGTTTAAGCTTAAGGATGAGAAAACTTACAGTTTCAATTCTAATTAGCCATTTAGCAGAAGCTTTTATCCAAAACGACTTATGAAGCGACTGGTCTCGGTGACTGATTGGTTTTATATTTCACCTGAGGCATGGAGTTTATAAATTACCCCTTACTGGGTTTGAACCTCCAACCTTATGGTTACCAGCCTGGAACCGCTAAACCACAAGTACAGTTCTTCTGCATACTAATGAGACTTTTTTTTAAAAACAATGATTAAGAGAAAAAGAGACACTTACCACACTGCCAAAGTAACGACCCACAAAAAAGTTGTTTAGAGATGGCAGCTCCAGGTAAGTGGCCCCCAGGTCCCTGGACAGCTGGAGCCCCTCACTGTGGGGCACACAGCTGCTCCAGTCGGATGCACACAGTGGACATGTGCACGGCGGGCCTTCATCTGTACAGGATGACAGTGGGAAACATAATAAAAATGTGATCCACTCTTAAAAAATAAAGATTCCAAAAGCATTTTTCACCTTGATTCCACAAAAGATCCATTTTGGGTTCCAAAAAGAACCGTTCAGTGAACAGAACCATATTTTTCTTAGAGTAAACAACATTTTATAAATCTAAAGAGCTTTTTCCAATATAAAGAACTTTTTGTGCGATGGAAAGTGTCCATGGATGTTAAAGGTTCTTCATGGAACCATAGATTACAACTTTTATGCAAACGTATTACTGATACACAATACAAATGACATTTGTAGAGCAAGGGGCCAAATAAAGCATGTAAACATGTCGACTTGTACTGATAGAGAGTTTATAAAGTTCAAAGAGATGTCAACGGGCAGACATATGGAGCGACAAAATCCAAGTCTATATTATGTAATAACACATGCCAGCTCAAGTTTATACCAGCGTAAATTTAAACCTCAGTATGTGTGTGTGCAATGGGCAGAGAGAGAGTGGCAGTGACAGAATGAGAGACCAGGGATAGCTGGATAAAAACAATGTGTGTGTGTGTGTGTGTGTTAGGAAGAGTTGGCCCGGCCAGTAGGGCGAATGCCTGAGGGAACAGAAGAGCAAGTAAAATGATAGCAAGAAAAGACAGCTAAATAGAGAGAGATAGATGGAGTGAGAATGGAAGAGTGGAAGAAAGAGATGTGAAGAGGGCACGGGCAGGAAGAGGTATGAATCACTGTAGCCAATAAAAGAAAAAGCCCAGAGAAATGGAAAAAGATGTAGCGCGTGAGTGTGTGTGAGCATGTTTTGGCCATGTTTACACTCTAATTCTCATGACACAAACCCATTAGCATGAATATCACTATTGCTCATACTTAGGAGTATTAGAAGTAAACAAACCCTCAAGTCTACATCCTAAAGGGATCGTTCACCCAAAAATGAAAATTCTGACATCATTTACTCACCATCATGTTGTTTAAAAACCTGTCTTTATTTCTTCTGTGGAGCTCAAAAGAAGACATTTTGAAAGTCAGTGGGATCCAAACAACATTGAAGCCCACTGACTTTAATTGTATTTTTCCAAATATCCAATTTTGTGTTCCACGAGGTATATTTATATGTTCTAAGTTTTGTCAGTTGATTTCAGATTCTTCAAGTTGTGTTAATATGAATGTTATGGTTGAATCACTGATGGCAGATGGACTATTCTGAGGATGCTTTTCATACTTTCCTGGACCTTGACACTGTTATTTATTTGGCAGTCTGTGGGACAATCTCAAGTCTACCGGTTTTCATCCAAAATATCTTAAATTGTGTTCCGAAGACTAACAAAGCTTTTACGGGTTTGGAACGACATGGGGGTAAGTGATTAATGACAAAATTTTCATTTTGCGATGGAGTATCCCTTTAATGTTGATTGCATTATTTCAGGATTACTTCACCCCTTTCAATTAAAATTTAATTCAGATCAAGCTCAATCAGATCAAATGAGGTGTTTACATGAGCCATCAGTCCAATTATAAACTAATTATTTGGATGAATGTAAAGTAGCTACAGAAAAAGAAAGTCATACAGGTTTGGAATCATGTACGGGTAAATGATGACAGAATATAAATTCTGGGTGAACTGCCCCTTTAAACTCTGTGAATATCTCATTCTGCAGTGTTTGTGCTACACACTTGCTACATTTCCAACTGACTGAATGTAATCGCCACCTGTAAGCAACCAACTAGCAACTGCAAATCAACACCCTGACAATAAATTGAGAAAAAAATTCACAGTATGTGAAAAATATATTTATTACAAGCAAAACTCTACAGCTGGCATTCCCAATTTGTTTATCAGCCAAACCCCTTTGACCTAAAATTTTGACTTGAGATACCACCAAAGAATTTGTCATTTTTCAGTAATTTAACAACACGTGTCACATGTTCGCCATTCTCTAATAATCACGACAGGCAGATAAACAAAATATTTCAAAAGAAAACAAATAGAATATGTGTATTTTAGTAAGTGTTTTAATTTTTCATTTTTATGAACTAATAAATGAGTAATTTTTCATCAACTCACGAGCCCTAGTTTGAGAAACCCAGAGCAAGAACCATTTCGCAAGTCTTAAACAAACCCATCGTGTTCGTTTCTCCTCCATTATCCTTCAGGGATAAACGATGTAGCTGGATGGAATCTTGATGAATTATACATCTCAAAGGTCACACTGTGAGCACAGAGCTGCCGCTTTTACAGTGAATGGAGCCAAATCTGTGGTCTAAGGGCTTTCAGTCTATAAATGTTTACCTATGAGCATATTCAACAAATGCTCACGGCGCAACCGCGCTCAGCACATCAAAAGAGCGCCAAATCTCGGTTTGATCAGACTTTTTCCTTTTCCTTGAAGTCAGAAGCTTCTCATATGCTGTGTTGCTTTTGAAGATCAGTAATGGTTAACTAGTTCAACACCACAGTGCCATAGTGTTCCTTCCATTTAAATTAAGTGAATGTTGCTCTTAGGAAAGTTTAAAAGTCAGTTTTACTGTATAATACTATGATTGACTTGAGGTAATTAAGATTAAATTATGCATAATCCTAATTATCATTAGTACTTCACATTATTTGCTCTGCTTACAGTAATTAAGCACACACATTCCATAAGCAAAACCATCAGGCATTTTTTAACCACAGTTTAGTTAAATTGTTTCCATTAAATCCATTATCTCCCGAGTCTGCACTACAAAAGGCTGACTGTCATTTATTTTTCTTTAAAATTTCGTAAAAGAGAAAAATACCTGAAGTGAACACTAAACAAATGCAAAACAGAAACAGCCAATCACATCTCACCATTTAGCCTCGCCCCCACAGCTACCAGAATCACAGGAACACCCCAGTGTCGAAGAAGAGGGCGAAGTCTTGGGGCATAGATGTTTCGGACCTGCTGAAAGGCCAGTTTGTCGTTGACCGAGTACTTAATGACCACAATGTCGGCCTGCTCCACAACACTCCGCACGCTCGCCCAGTCGCTATCCAAAAGGTCCTGCGATTAAAACGAAGGGTTTTAACCTGGGATGTTTAAGAGGGCATATCTCAGTAGCTCAGCATCTGTTCCACCAATCAGCTTATGGATATCACTGCCATAGCTAAATTCCTCTTAGTCCTCCAATCAGGCAGAAACAACTCCCTTCCTTGCAGAAACCCTAATCCTGCTTTTGAATCCCATCATCCCTCTCTCATTCACTCTGTTACTCACCCAACTAGGACAATCCCGCACCATCACTCTGACATCCCCGAACACTCTAGACTGGTACTCCATAAACGCAGGATTCAAGGGATGCCTTGATGGCGTCACCGAGTTTGGATCCAATTCCCGAGCTCCGTGGCCCAGGTAACTCCACAACAAGCCACCTTGGAACTGTCCCGGGCCGGCCGTCTCATCCCCAGGCCCGACGCCCCCAGGACACTCACTACCCAAGGCCACTATGTGGACAGACCTGAGGGACATAGAAAAGCCTTTAGTGATTAACAATTATAATCCAACCAGTTGTCTTTATATATAAGCAATTACAGCTCACAGCATTTACACAAAGCCCTCAACTCTCTCTGGTCTGTAAAAATGTTAACTGCTTAACTGTACGTTACTTTTCCATATACAGTAAGAACTGTAACTGGTTCAACACTTCATAAGTTCAAGTAGATTTGTATATTAACTTTATATCAGTTAATGAAGTATACAGTTATCAGTGAAAATTATAAAGGCATCAGTTTTTTACTGTGATTTTTAAGCAAAAATAAATAAATTAATAAAATTATATATATAAATAAAGCAATACATGTATTATTATTACTATTATTGTTATACTGTTAAATATTGATTTTAAAATGCAAATGAAAATAAATAAATGAATTTAATTTGAAAATGTAGGATACAGTTGGTAAGACAATACATTTTTATGGTTAAATATGACATAGATTTATTTATTAATTTATTTTATGAGTAGAAAGCCCATTTTCATATGCAGGGCCCAGGATAAAATACAAAGACATTTACAGTTAAGAGACCAAATGCATTATATTATGCCATATTGGACTCTGTATATATGTATTTTGATATGATTGTTGTAGTTATGTGCTAATTATTACTATTGCACACAGCCTATTTTGTATGCAAATGCATCTTATAGCTACTGCAATATTTGCATGTATACATATTATTATAGTATTCGTCTATCATACATACATATATATATATATATATATATATATATATATATATATATATATATATATATATATGATTGTTGTTGTTAATATTATTATTGCAACACGCAAGCTATGTGCAAATGCCAATGTGTCAATGCCCAGTAACAGTTCATTGAGTGCATTGATTTTTATGTCATGGTACTGTAGCATAACTGTCAGTTTTGAGCTATTGGGGCTTCGGTCATGGCAAAGCAAGAATCATATGCATACTTACATGATCAACAACCGTCCGCTGGATCAAGGCTCGGGGAGCACGTACTTCAGCGGCGGGCTTTTACATTAGTCTCTGGCTGTTTTCCGCAATGAAGGTCGGACACGGTACAATCCCTCAGCAGAATGAAAAAGCGAACGGTTCATTCATTAAACACGCGTTTGAAAAGCGAAAGAGTGTCAGGTGCGCAATGATCCGTCTAAAAACACTCACATCCAGGCAGAAACGATCAAGGGGATCCTGCGCTATAGGAAGTTCATACTCCACCGTAAACAGGGATCCGGCGCTTCCCGGGACGCATGGCACAATCTGAGCCCTGAAACCGAACGTCACTTGAGCATAACGTCAAAGCTCATGGGTCAATGAGATAAGAATATAAAGGAAAACAAAGAGAAGCGCGAGTGAGTGCATCCTGACTCAGCAAACGATAGCACGGACGTGGACACTTGCTGTCCACACCGCACACATGGGCTGCGCACACAGGCTGCTCGTGGTAGCGCTGTGCCGCTGCTGTCTTTGTCTGTTCAAACCAATGGCACTCTCAGTCATAAATACAGGATATGAGAGAGGCTTTGACTGTTATTCTCAACAAATAAAAATGCAGTGCTTCAGTACCTAGCCAAAGTCAAAAGAGCCCACCACTATGCCAGAGCTGAGACTTGGCAGGGGCCCCTGGGGGCACCCAGAGACCCTTGGGTGTGAGATAACAATATTTATGCTTTGCTTTCACAAGCACCACTAATTAGACATGCTGCATGCTGACACCACTGCATGACGTGAGTGGGATGTGTGTACTGACCCATACAACTATACCTCTCTATATTATAGGCTTTCAATGCACTGATCCTCTAATAAAAGGCTGCAGTGGTAATTATAGGCATGATACAATTATAACTATTGCAAGATACAAACAAATAAACACTGATTAGATTCTTTATGTGTGTATTACTTTGGCTGGAGGTTGCTGTTTTCTTTGAGACTGTCTGCCGAGCTAATACAGTAGCCTATTATTTAATATTATATATTCCATATCGATTTTTTAAAATGTTTTTGAAAGAAGTCTCACCAAGGCTGTGTTTCTTTTCAAAACAGTAAAATATTGTAAAATATTATTACAAACAGTTAACTGTTTTCTATTTGAATAGATTTTAAAATGTAATGTATTCATGGGATGCAAAGCTTAATTTTTAGAGGTCACGACATTCTTCAGTGTCACATGATCCAGAAATCATTCTAATATGCAGATTTGCTGGAAACATTTCTAATATCAGTGTTAAAAACAGTTGCTGCTTAATAATTGTGTTTAAACATGATACAAATTTCAGGCATTTATTTGAAATATATATATATATATATATATATATATATATATATATATATATATATATATATATATATTCCAAATGTTTTTACTGTCACTTTCGATCAATTTAATACATCCTTGCTGAATATAAGTATTTTTTCTTAAAAAAAAAAAACAACTTACTGACCCAAACGAGATAAAAGTCTATGTTTGTATATATAATTAATAATAATAGTTAAGTTAAATTATATGTAAATGTAAAATTGCAGCTCAAACAGCCTATTCATTTAGAAAAAAAGGAATATCTCTGAATTATGGAGAGAGAAAAAAATGGATTGTTTGCAGTAATTTAATTATTTTCTTTGTAATCTTTTAAAACGTCTTCCTTTACTGAGGACCCCAGTGAGCCCCTATAGTGAGCCACTGGTGTAGTACAAAGGTGTAGTAAATTCTGAGTGGATCTGCTTGAGGCAATGTATTGACGCTGAAAATACTGTTCAAAAATTGGATTTGACCCTATAACCTAATATGCAAGGAATAAAAGCTGTTTTGTTTTTTGTCCTCTTCATCTCCGATAATTAGTTGTTATTATTCTTTGCACTCAAACCAACATGCCATTCATAAACAGGCTCTAACTCTATTGTTAGCCAAGTGTTGTGTATATTTTAATTCGCCTTGTTTGCCACAATATGACATCAAAAAGCCTCAGCACCCTTCAGATCCTCCTCTGAGATCACCAAAATAGCATAAAGTCTCCTGAGCTGCAGCGAATCAAAGCTCCCATGCCACCTAATTTTCATCAGTCATGCTGTCCTGATCTTCTGAAAGGATTAGCTCTACCATAACAAGCATACAAGCAAACCCATCGACGTCTATTTTTCATCATTATACTTAGGAAGATTATTGAAGATTATGGATATAGTATAGTATATGAAGTGTTGTTATTTTGTATTACTGGCTAGTGGGATTTAATTCAAATATAGTACTCTCAACTTCCAGGATTCACTCATTACGCCGGCCTGCATAACATTTGCTGAATGGAATCCAGTACTTGTTACTTACTAATTTTGGGGTGCTGCTTTCCAATTTTGACAACCATTTGTAAGGTAAACAAATTTAGCAAATTTTGACTTTCATCTGAGCATTCATCCTGCCAGTCATTTTTGTTCTACAAACTAATAGAAACTATTTCTGTTTGTCAACAGGCTGAAATAAATTCTAAAACAGGCACTTTTTACAAGCACTGCTGAAAGGTGTATATGCTATTTTAGGGCTGCTTGGTTGGCATACCATTCAGAACATTTGTTTTTAAAGGGCTGGATGGGTTACTGTAGGTCATCTGCCGTGCAGAATCTTATTTCTACTCCAATGCACAATCACGTGCCCCTCGTGTGCCCCTCATTCTTGACCCTGAGATCACAACCACTCTACAGAGACGTCTACCTCCTGATCTTACACAAGATACACACTGTGAACAGAATAACAGTCCATTCAGAGCCATTAAATGACAACAGTGTGTAACTGTACCATTGAACTTTTTTTAGTCCGTAACTGCAGTGTGGAAAGGGAAGGCATAAATGGAGATCTGGCTATCTAGTTTGTACACCAAGTCAAGATGCTTATCAAAGTCTTTTCTTGTTCTTCCTTTTGTACCAAGCGTAAGAGATAAATGCCAATGGCATTATCATCCATATATTGTGAAAAGTTATGTAAGGGATGATCAGTCGGTCAATTTTCACATCAACCGATCAGGACCTTATTACATGGCTACTCGGAAAATTAATAAATGCACTACCGTTCAAAAGTTTCTGGTCAGTTTTTTTTATTTTTTTTTTAAAGAAATTAATACTTTTTAAGGATGCATTAAACTTATAAAAAGGGGCAGTACATTTATAATGTAATCAAATATAATACAATTATTTTAAAGTATAATAATAGTTTTTTTACAGTACTTTTTCTTTAAAAGTATATTTTTCAAATTTCACCAAGCCCAAATTTCTGAACAGAGAAGGACTGGAGTTGAGCATTGCTTTGTCTAAACTGGCAATTTTTAGGTGTCAACAAAAGACAATTAGACAACATATACAAACTAAACTGTATTTTACAACCATTCCAACTATGGCCCTCACATAATTACACAGCTGTGAAGAACTCCTCGGCACGCAGGAGCCAAACACATGAAAATTATTTATAATCTAAAAAATGAAATATGATGTACGCCATGCATGTCTAATTTCTGGCACTTTTCCATTTCCTTTCCCATGTTATTGGAAACGTATCGATGTCAATATGAGCTCACTGCTTGAAAATAGATGTTATACCTAAAGATATCATATTATGGGAAAAGTGCAATGTCAGATGTATCCCAAATTATGAATGTCTCTTATTATTATTTTCTATATTTATTGCATTCCTGTAGCTCAGAGCATTCCCAAGAAAAGCATGAACTATTTTTTTTTTTTAATGTATACCTTCAAGTCGCTTTGGATAAAACCATCTGCCAAATGCATAAAAAGTGACATGTGACTACTTTTCTAAAAAAGAAAAAAAAGAGAAACATTTAGTAAACATATACTCATTTATTTAAAAAGTGATTTTTTTTTTTCTGCAATATTTTTTTTTCTCAATGCAAAATCCAACAAAACTGAGCTGAAACACAGGCATCACTGTGAATCATGGCAATGTAGAGATCCTGGCACTGACACAAAAAAGGGCTATGATATTATTTTGATTCATGGTGTCAAATCGCAGTTTTATTCATGCAAACTGACTCTGAAATCATCAATCTTAATATATGCAGTTCCCTCAGGATCCCTGAAGCTCTCGTCTCACTGTTGCTGCCAGACTAAACGTCTTCATCTGCATTCACATCTTCTTCTCCATCCTTCGATTCCTGTGCTTTTCTCAGTTCTGCCCTGCCCTTCTCACTCTGATAATAGTCCGACTCAACCCACCCAGGGCAGGTGGACAATGTCACAAAGATGTCTTCGTCTACTTCCATCACTTTGTGCACTCGCTGCTTTATCCCTTTGGAATACCACTGTGGAGTAGGGACCTTTTCTGCAGGGTTGGTTGCCTTGTATAACCCCTCACCTTCAGCCAGAGTGATCTTATACTTGTGCTTTGGGCACACAATACAGAGCTTCTTGTTGATTTCCTGTGCATGAAACATTAAATGGGGTCAGAGTTCACATGAGAGGTAACAATGTGCGTCAAGTGCGCTTATGGATCACAGAATCTGCTTCAACAGAAATGGCTTTACCTCAATATCTCCGAGCTCCAAACTAATGCCGGCATCTGTAAGAAAAGAAAGTGTCATTAGCACCCATATGCACAAAAGCCTTTTTGATTCTGGCCTCTTGCCTCTGGAATTGTTAGCTGGCACACTTCCTCAACAGCAATAGCCTACTGTATTTCAGTGCTAAATCTTCTACTTTGTCTCCCTCTAGTGCAGAAAAATAAGCCTCACGGTAACACTGCAGGTCCATTGCATAGAAAGTTCTTTGATGATATATAATAAGAATATCTCTTCCATCCAGAGTCACATTCATCCTCTTAGCCTGATCAAAATCTTCTTTCTTGCCGATAAAATACATACGAGAAGGCTTGTTTTTATCCATGGATGCGGTGAGGTATAAATGACCTCTTCTGTGAAAAGATGAAAAATGTATTATGAATATTTCATTCACATATGAAGGTGCTTAAGTTACATAAATGCACTGTTCTTGGTTCTTGTTTATTATATATCTATTTATTTATTATATATGTTTATTATATAAACCACACATAGGCTACCATAGAATGACAAATTTAATACTAAAAGGTCAATTATGATAAGATAAAATAGCTATGACAGGCCTTCTCAAACACTGTCACGTTATAAAATTAGTTTACTAAAGGCAAAATGCTCAAGTATTTAACACACGTATCAAAATATATTTTCAATCTATCATTTAAATTTTTTAATTAACCTTTAAACTTCACATATCTAGAATAGACATCGCTGAGCAAATATTATAAGGCGTTGTTTTACCTTGTCCTGCTCCTGTTAGTTGTGTATTTTGTGAAACGTGCGTACTGTGTACTATATGGCTGAAGTTTGTTCTAGTCTGCAGAGTGTCGCGTTATCTCAGGCCCACCGGCTGCTGCTGCGTTCAGCTCTATCAGTCCCTCAGATCAGGACCCTCTCAGTGCATCATCTTTGTTTATTAATGTGTGGAACTGAATGATACACTACTAACTGACAGATTACTAACTTACACTGCGATTTCTCCGATATCAAAATTAAGTTTTATAAAATTGGACATATTTATACATTCCAAGACCTCCCCATCAAACAACATTTTATATTTATTATAAAAACAAATAACGTATCTAGACTCCTCTTATTTAAATTAACCCTGAGAGAGCCAATCAGGCAGCGACTCACACTGCGTCACACTGCGTACGCAGATGCGCCGTCAAAACAGAAAGTAGTGTCGGCATACTAAGCACTTTTCCATGTGTCATTCGCTTTTTTATGTGCCAGCTTATGTAGCATCTATTCTAAACAAAAAGGAGTACTCAGTCTATTACTGGCTAGACGTAAGTGAAATGATTTTATCTTAAGCGGCTAATGAATGGTTCTAACCTGCGTAGTAGTAAGTAACGTTACATGCATGTTTCACATAAGCGAGTCCAGTTTCGTTAAATAGTATTTCCATCCCACAGTTTGTATTTAAACGACATAAAACGCATTCAGGATACTTGTAGTTGACATTTCCTGTGGGAAACCCATCTTAAACCAGCTGTTTTGCAAGCTGAGTTTCTAAACTGTCTACTGTTGTTTCATAAAGAAACTCGTTTTTCGTCCATTGTCATGCGATGTGCTAAAAATGACAGTAAATTTGACGATTAAACTCATTTAAAACCAGCAAACAGACCTGCTTAGACTGGTTTGAGATGGTTTTCTCAGCAGGGTTTCTACAATTCAAATAATAGAGTAGTTTCAGGTGGTAAATGATGGTGTATGAACTGCTCAGATGTCACTAGAAAGCATAGTAATAATAATAAAAAAAAACATTCTCCAAATAAAGATTGTATATAATATTTGTACAAAATTATACAAACCATAGGCCTTCTTAAACATTGCAACACATTTTTAAACACTAAAAAAAAGTTTAAAATGTAAAAATAAATAAATACATTAAAATGTAGTAATATATAATTGTATATAAAATAGGATTTTTCTATTCTAAAAATAAATAAAATGTATGTAATTATATATTTAAATATATAATTATATAATAATAAAAACATCCTGTATTTAGAAAATAATTTAGCTATGACAGGACTTCTCAAACGTCTCAAATTATGTATCAGTTTAATAAAGACTTTTAGAAAGCACTTTATTTGATAAAGCATTTTATATGATAAAACTATAATAGATGGATGCATGTGCTTTACTTGACTGTGTATTTCCAGGTTATGGCATTGCGGGCGTGTGGATTTGTCATTTTTCGGCGTTTGGCCCAGCAGCCTCCCCCCGATAATACAGAGTTCCTGCTGCTGCAGACGTCCTACGGGGAACATCACTGGACACCACCCAAAGGTGCATCTCACAGTCCTCATGATGCTTTTACTGTGTTTAACTCATTTTACTCTCACTTTCTATTCGAACCACAAGGTTTACCTGTAATCCTGCCTATTAAAAATAATATTATGAGTTATTTTCACCATAATGCCTGTTTCTACTAACAGAAAATGAGTGGGTAAAGCATTTATAAACTAAATATAAAAAAAAAAAACAGCTACCATTTCTGCAACTACTACAGGTAGTAAAGTCACATGACCTGTCAGGAGCAAATCAGTTATCTTCAATTTCTAAGTATTGTTACAGAAAGAATAACTTATTATCCTCCCCCCATAAGGTCATGTTGACCTTGGAGAGGACACAGGAGGAAGCAGGTTTAGGTAAAGATCACCTGCGTATGGTTGATGGCTTCCTGCAGAGGTTGCACTATCAGGTCCGGGGAAAGGACAAAGAGGTCATCTATTGGTTGGCTGAGCTCCGGTACCCAAACACACAGGTCATTCTCTCAGACGAACACCAGGATTACCGCTGGGCCAAACTAGAGGAAGCCTGCAAGCTGGCAAAATACCAGGATTTACAGGACACACTTACAGCAGCACAGCATTATCTAGAAACACAGGGCAAACAGTAACATTTACACTTGGTTTTGAAATTTAGACACTGACAGAGTTAAACACTTGCACTCATCTTTATAAAATTGTTTTAGGATATTGAATTAATGACGGTTTAAAGGTGGAACTGATGTGTTGTATGAAATTTGACCGTGGGTATAGACTTATGACTTGCGTCCTTTTTTCGCCTCTACTTGCTAAGCTGAATTTAATTTGAATTCATAATAGGTTGCTTCCAAGTTGTTAAAAATGTTAAGACAAAACCCACAACCTCTAAATCTCCAGCAACAAACAAAACAAAGCTGCCATTCATTCCAAAGAATGTTGTGGGTTCAATATGAGGTAAGCTCTAATGACGCCATCTGTGGCATACTGTTAATTACCACGGAAAATAATTTTGAGAAGCCTCACAAAAAAATAAAAAAATAAAAACACACACACACTGACAAAAATGCTTAAAATTGATAGACTACAGGGCTTATGAGTGGATTATGAAACAATAAACATATGAATCAAATTTTTTATCCCTGTGGTAATAAAACAGTGCTTTATAAAAAAGAAGGCAAGTATTGAGATGCTGGGGTTTTTGGTCATTCCACACACACACACACACACACACACACACACACATTTTCCAATCTGTCGCTTTTCCGCAAAAGTTTTTCAATGTTGAAATTTAGGGTCCATCAGAAATAATCTATAAATTGTATGTTATTTTGCTATGAATCCTGCATCATGCAGATTGTCCTAATTTATTAACTATAATGAAAAACACTGTTCAAGAATCAATGTTGTTTTAGTATTATTTAAATTCTATTTTATTTTGTAAATATTTTAAATGAGCTTTATTTTTATATTTTTATTTAAATTTTATTTAAAGTGTTTGTCATTTTTATTAGTTTATTTAAAAATATTTGTAACTTATTTTTTTTAGTTTTGGATTTCAGTTAGTAATTTAAACCTGTTCAAACTTGTACATTTTTTGTTTAAAATTGTCATCTAATGTTTAGATTTGATTTTAGCTTTATTTCAATTGACAGAAATGTTTTTTAATAGTTTTTGTCAATGATAACAACACTGTCATTAGCACCTCTAAATGTGTTGTTCTAATGGTTTAATTGCTAAGGAGCATTAACTCCTGTACATAAACACAAAAATGAATTGTATTGTGATCATACAAGCACAGCCTTAAAAATTACCATACTGGACAACCCCCACCCACCTCAAACTCAAATACTTATGTTTAGAATTGAAATAGGTATCGATTCAGATTCATTCGTACCATTCTTGTGAATATTTAGAATGATATTCCCTTTAACAACATTACAAGAGAAAGGAAATGCATTGAACTTCGGTTGTTGTGATCTGACTCGGGACCACAAATCCTGTCAAAGAATAGCATATGAATACCAAAAAATTATTAATGAAACATTAAAAACACGCTTATCATGACACAAATAATAAAAGCCTTCAAGACAAATCCACTGTCATCACAACACTTTTTGAAATGGACATGGTCGTTTTGCTGTGCACAGGGGTGTTATACACCGAGAGTCTCTTGCTGAATGTAAAATCCAGTCTGATTTAATTGATTCACGCACCTGTTGAGCCCTTTCGGCCCCTAGTCCAGAGGTTTAAGGGAGTGATTGAGTCGGGAACCATTGTTCTAGAAAGTTCAGTGAATACAAGAGCACCGTTCACGATCCTCACATCCACATTCCCTTCCAGAGGGGTTTCGTAGGACCAGGAGTTAGCATCCGTGTCCTTGGCTGGTTTGTGGGAATTAAGGTGTACCTGAGACCCCATGTGCATAAACGTCTATGCTTCCACCCCCATTAAAGTGACCTTAGGGATTCGCGTGCCTCATCGGAGGATTGACACATCATATAAAACACACAAGCATGCTCTTGAAAGCTGCGGCCCACAGCAGCACCGCTGCCAACGCAAAAAATCATAAGACCAAGGATGAGAGGGCTCACACCAATGAGTGAAATGTCCTCAGCATTCACTGATCTCAAACCCCCTACTTAAAAAAAAAACTCCAAGATTATCGTCAAAATTGGTGAGAAAGGGAAATTGTTTGTTACAGCTGCTTGAACACTCATATGTGTTCACTTACCGAGAGTATGTGTACATTTATAAGCAGAACAGTATAATTACCTTCAGCCAAAATTGGTGGATGGAATATTAGGGGCTGAACGCGGGACATCATCATAGTGACTTAAACAGGCTCATCATAGTTTCTGGGTCAGTGAAATGAAGGTGCGCTGGAAGTAGTTTTAATGCCAATGTTGCTGAGCACTTGAAAGCACCTTAATTTGCCATATAATTTGACACCGTGATTTAATGGCTCAAAAAGCTCATGTAATTTGGGTGTAGGAGCTGCGGATAAGAGGATGTAGTTGTGAAGGTGACCCTGCTGATGTGGATGGCTGGTCAAAATGATGACACTTAAATTTAATGAGAAGGAAACATTTGTTCTCCATTTGTCCACCCTTGAATACTTACCTTTCTTGTGGAAAAGTGGGAATTTAGGAACATATAGTGAAATCAGTGGAGCCCTATACTGCAAAGACAGTTCTGAAGAAACTACATACTTGAAAATCTGGAAAATGAACAAAACATTCATTTGTTGGTGATTTTACCAGGCATAAGTAGCTCATGGGGGTGGGTTGAAGGGTTAGTTTGATTAAAAATTAAAGTTTTACCATTATTTACTCACCCTCATGATATTCCTAATCTGTATGGCTCTGTTGATTCAAACTGGCGAACTGCATTTGGTTACGCAACATGCAAGAATCAATGGCCTGGAGCATAAATGAGGGCTTCAGTGAAGGAACAACTTAATTTTGGCCTTTTCCTCTTCTGAAGCCACTTTATATTGCAATTTGGACTGTTTTTCGCAATTCTGACTTTTTTCACTCCTCTGAATTCTAAGTTTACATCTCTTATTTCTGAATTTTAAATTACATCTCAGTCATTATTTTTATTTTTATTATCTCACAGGTGTTTTTTTTTGTTACTGTTTCCGCCATGTAATAATATTATTTATTATTAATTAATAAATTCATTTATTCTTGCAATTACATTCTTGCAATTATTCTTGCGAGTTTATATCTTCCAGTTCTGCCTTTTTTCTCTGATTTGCGAGTTTATATCATGAAATTGAGTTTCTATCAAATTTTTTGTTCACATATTGCAATTCTTCTTTTTTTTTTCTCTCATTTACTGTTATAGCCTACTATTTAGTAGAGGAATTAAGTGTATTTGGAACCTGGGATTGTTTGGTTATTACCTATAAGGAAAAGCAGCTTGAAAAAAATTTCAAAACAGCTTAACAAAATTTCTCTTGCAATGTGAGGGTGAGTAAATCACATCAGAATTTAATTATGAGGGAACTAGCCCTCAAAAAAAGGTTGCAATAAAAAAAATAAAATAAAAATATTTTGAAATGAACATGTTTAAGGTGGCCTGACAAGCTTTGATTATCCAAAAGCCCTGAGGTTAAGAGGCAGGAGAAGGTGGGATGTGAAATGTTACAAAAAATGACTGGTTTTATGAAGCCAAAATGTACTTTACTTAGAAACGGGGAGGTGCAGAAAAGGACAGAGATCTTAATTAATGAGTTTTTTTGGAACAGAGTGGAAACAGAAAGCTTTAAGCACAGGAAAAGAGAAACTGAAACATGAGGCTGTCAGGGTAAAGAATAGTGAGAGGTCAGTGTCACGGAAACGGTGGAAGGAGGTCAAGATTCCTCGTTGCCGGAGTCGTCTTCGTCCCCAAAACAGTCCCCGGCCATTTCGCTGCCAATCCCACTAGCCTCTGCCTCGTCGTCGTCATCCTCCTCCTCCTCTATGTCGTCGTCATATAGATCGTCATAGAGCAGGTCAGAGCTACTGTCATGAGAAGGCACTTTAGTCTGGATGCAGTACTCAGCTAGCGTCGTTGGTACTTTAACTCCATCTCGCTCTGCATCTGCCTTCGTGGATATTACCTGCTTCCTGTGCAAAACGCAAAGACAGTGTCAGCAAACCTGTTAAGGCTTACTGTAATAGCTGCAAAAGTAACAACTGTCTCTAAATATACGCTACGATTCAAAAATTTGGAGTCTGTAAGTTTTTTGTTTTTTTTTAAGTAACTAATAATTTTTCAGCAAGGATGCATTCAATTGATCAACGGTGACAGTCAAGACATTTATAATGCTACCAATACGTTCTAATCTAAATAAATGCTGTTGTTTGAACGGTCTAGTCCTGAAAAAATGCATTTAACATGGTTTCCACAAAATATTAAGCAGCACAAATATTTTCAACATTGATTATAATAAGAAATGTGTCTTATGCAACAAATCAGCATGATTTCTGAAGGAGTATGTAACACTGAAGGCTGGAGTAATTGTTTTAACATAATATTTCTCAATATTAATGTTTAATATTAATAATAATTAATACAATAATATTTCTTATAAATAACAAAATACCTTTTTTATATATATATAAATGTAGTCTTGGTGAGCATAAGAGACTTTCTTTTTGTTAGGAAAGAATGTCAATAAGGGAGAAGTTCACTAATATTTACTTGGCCAAGGGAAATAAAGACACACTTCAGTGGGATGGTGCAATGAAAACATGCTGGGCCAACATTTGGCCTCAATCAATGTTTAATCTAGATCTCAGCCAACTCAGATCTCAGTGGTATAGTTCAATTTGGACAATTTCCTGAAGAATATACAAGTTGTGCACAATGCTTGGGTGTGCTGGGCGGTTGCCAGGGTGCTGCTGCTGTTACTAAGTTATTCTGAGTGGCTGTTGAAGCATTGCTATACAGTTATGAGTTTTGTGTTAGCACGTTGCTGGAATATCTGCAAATCAATTAAGGCTTCACAGCTTCTTTTAACAGTTGCAAATGTAACAGCCACATGTATAAACATATTTCACTTATTTTCCCAAAGTACAAGCAAATTTTGGAATGTTCAGGGTTGATGCTTACTAGCCCAAGTCAAAAACACATACATGGCCATGTCTCTATGATATTCTGATCTCAAGATACAGCTTAACTCCTCTACTTCAGTCTATTGAACTTTTCCACCTATTTTATCAATCATGAGGCATTTTGATGGAAGAAGATTAGTATGTGTTTTCATGGAAGTCATTTAAATGATAAAGTGGTCGTACCTTATAATCTCTGCGTATTCCTTGTCCTTGCCTTTGCTGTCCCTCCACTTGCGAAACATGACAGAGGCGTCCACATTTGCAGGAGAAAAGGTGTTGGGTTCGTTAAGCAGCGAGATCACGCTCAGCAGGATTGTTCTACAGACAAACACACACGTTACTCTACCGTTCAAAAGATTGGGGTCTTTAAGATTTTTGAAATGTTCTTGAAAAAATTTATTGTGCTTACCAAGTCTGCATTTATTTGATCAAAAAATAGTACTATTGTGAAATATTATAATTTAATATTACTCTTTTCTATTATATATATTTTAAAATGTAATTTATTCCTGTGATGCAAAGCTGAATTTTCAACAACATTACTCCAGTCTTCAGTTATCCTTCAGAAATCATTCTAATATGCTGATTTGGTGCTCAAGAAACATTTCATATTTTTATCAATACTGAAAACAATTGTGCTGCTTAATATTTTTGTGGAAAATATTATACTTTTTTGGGATTCTATAATGAATAGAAAGTTCAAAAGAACAGCAATTATTTGAGGGTAATTGTGGGTATTTTCACCATAATACCTGACATTCTGTGTGGGGTTCCATCGCTCTGAGGGCAGCTCTCCACTCTGAGGGTCATCCACAGGAGGATGGAGAATAGAAATACACACGTCGCCATTCTAGGGTTGAGAGATGTACATTACATAACAATGGCAACATTGTTACTATATGATTACTAATGTAAGTTTTAAACTGTTGTAATCCAATTGTTGGAGCTAGCGGCACAGTAAACATGCATACACAAGCACTTTCACCTCATAGATGTTTGGATGCCACATCTTGGTGAGGAATCGGAAGGTCGGAGGAGAGTAGGGGTAGTCGATAGGAAATTTTATATGGGCCTGGGGAAAGAGGCAGAGTGGAACAAGGAGCATTATTAGCTTGCATATGAGCCGTATTATAACTAGTTAATGAGCCATTATTAATCAGTCCAAAAATGGAAAGGACACATTAGACTAAAAGATTCATATCAACATAATCCTCATGAATCTCAACATCATGTACTCTTCATCAGGTTTCTGATGTGGTGCAAAAAGCATGCCTGAGATGACAGATGACAGCACAGTGCTTAAGTATCGTGATCGTGGTTATAATAACAATAGTGATTTAGAAAGTGATTGGGGCTTTGATTTTAGTTTTAAAAACGGCAGTGATTGTGAGAGCAGTTATAGGTAATGTGGCTATGGCCATGCATACGGTTTTTAAGGAATAGTTCAGCCGAAAATTAAAATTCTGTCATTAATTACTAATCCTCAACAGAATGATTTGTTTGTTTAGAAACTGCTCAGACACCAAATAGAGCTGTTTGCAGTGAATATTGGTGATAATTAAAATTTCTGTCTTTTCCTCAGAAAGCTAAGTTATGACTCATAGGACTTGGAATTTTATGATACTATTACGATGCTTCTGCATCTTTTTTAAAGATTGAAACCTGAAGAGTGTTTTTTTAATTAAAATTATCACATTCTTCCCTCCTTTTGTGTTCCACATAATATAAAGAATGCTAAACAGTATGGAATGACATGAGAGTGAGTAAATAATAAGAGAAGTGTCATTTTTGAGTGAATTATTGCTTTAAACATGAGTGCAGTGCTGCTGAGACTGTATCTTCTCTGCAAGTGGGACTCCTGCAACTCACCTCTGCTGTTGACTGCTGATTACGTGTCAAACTACATGAACTGGCTAGTGCTCTACTTGCGAGGCTGTGAGAGTGTGAATGAAAATATGAGTCTCAGTCACAGCATTTAGTGTTAGAAAGCTAAAACCTGATCTAATCTGACTTCCTCCATTAGCGATCATTAGAAATAAATTGGAAAAAATGACACAATTCTTTGAAGCTGGAATTTTCACAGGAAACACTGCACACATAAACAATAAGAAAATACACATTATTTTTTGCATAACAATTTATAAATGCTATTCACCAAAGATGCAATATCTCTATCCATGCAATATCTTGCTGAGGCCTGACAGATGCACATTTTAAATACTTTGGTATTTTAAGTATGGGTGGAACCCAACCCTGTGTTTAGAAAGATACCATAATCTTTGTTAAAACATGCTGCATTAGATACAGTATATCACCTAGAGTCCTAGACTATGCATTTGGGCCATGGCTGTTCAGTTATAGGATTATGGAAGACAGAAAGAGAATATTGTTTGAGGGTGATTTTATGCTTTATGAGGTACTATAAAGGTACTTGCCATTAATTAAAAAGATTTAAAAGTGAAGCGTGTAATTTCTCTGCCCAAAAATATAAAATGTTTTACTATTCGGACAAAAGGTAATCCTTCCTCAAAAGTCATGGGGGAATCAATCCACATTTTTTAAACATATAAAAGGAATAGTTCACCCAAAAATGAAAATTTACCCACCCAAGAATTTACTCATCCAAGATGTAGATGAGAGTTAACAACATTATGGATCTATTGGTGAGTAAGTGATGATACTTGCAATTCAGTTGCTACCCTAAATTCATAAATAAAACTTCACCAAATACCTGTGGCATATTATGATACAATAATATAACCTCGAAGGAATGCTGAGGAATTTTGTTGTGGTAAATTTGAGGGCTGCATCACTGTGAAAGTACTGGCTATTGCAGTTGATAATACACCAATGAGAATAAGTAGTGAACACAGGAAATACAGCTGAATACGGTCTTTCTCTTTAGCTCTGATATCAAGATGTCATTCATATCTATCAGGGCTAAAAAAAAAGAGATCTAGAGTATAAGGAACGCACCACCAGGCAAAGAACTTGAGAGTGCAAAACATGGGAGAACAAGTATGTGAGGTACACTTCAAAATGAAATATTATGCAGACTTTGAATTGCTTTATCTGACTCGCAACATTCTAGTTCATTGGTAAGCTATCAAGAACATCATTTAAATCCACACAGGGGTTACCTTGAAGTAGCCCCCTTCATAAAGTGTGTTTGGAGGGCCAAAGATGGCCACCTCCCAGTTGTACAGGTCCGACTCCTCCACTAGTGTGATGCGGAAACCTTCCACTGGCTCCTCCTGCAGGGATTTGAGCTCCAGCATCAGAGCCTTCTGAGAGCTCGGCATCTGCTGGTGTGCCATGACAGTCCTGATCCTTCAGCTTTACTGTGAATTCAAGAAAAACAGGTTTAGTTTGATCACAGAATAATATATAAAGGTTTTATTATTATTATTTTTTTGCATTATCTCATTGTGGCAACAATAATTATTATTTATTTATTTTTGTTCTAAATATCTTGCTGCTCATAATTAATGCATATGAATATTATATGCAGTATTACCAAAAAAAACAAAAAAATTAAAAAAAAAAAAAAAAAATAACAACTAATAACAAAAAAATATATAATAAACAACTAATACATATATATATATATATATATATATATTATATATAACTATGTGTGTGTGTGTGTGTGTGTGTGTGTGTGTGTGTGTCTAAACATGTTGATATACATATATATATATATATATACATATATATATATATATATATATATATATATATATATATATATGTGCACGTTTAGTAGATTAGTTATGTTATTTGGCTGTTGAGAGGTGAATTGCAAATGGAAAAGATATTGAACAAGATGAAAGAAAAAAAAGTCTGTGCAAATGTATGTTTAGTTTCGTATGCCAAAGCTATGCAACAACATTTTGATAAATAAAAACATGTTTATACACTGTTTGTTACCTGTGCTGCTCCCCAGGAAATGTGATGTTTGGGTGCCTTAAGCTTCCAGCTTCATGTAAATATTAATACGTTTCTGATATTTATTTATTCCGTGGGGCCCAGAAGGGACTGTTAACCTTATTCTTCCCTTGTTATTTCTCGAATCCTGTTGCTTTTATTGTTAGACGTTAACTTATCCAATATTCAAGCAGATATTAAGACAAATAAATCTATTCATCACTCTTCTAATCAGTAAAAAACATTAATAATAAATAAATAAGCCGTTGGGTTTGTATGTGCCGCTGGTTGCCAGTTGTCCTCGTGTACTGCTATAACGTTTACAAAAACTCTACAACATGCAAATACATCTCTAATTTGGCTTTATATGATGCAGGATATGTTTGTCAAACCCTGCGGGTCGCTGTCATCACGCCGTTTCGTTGCGCGTCCTCGGCCGCACAGTTGATCAGCTGCTTGTTTACATTTGTTCTGTTGCGAGGCTATAACGCACCTCCAAAACCCCCCGTTTGCGCAAAGAATTACACTGCCAGCTCTGCTTTATCCGTCCAGACCGAGTCGAAAGCGAATTAACGAAAGGGTATGGGTGTTGTGGAAGTGGTATATGGAGATTAATGGGAGCGCAGAAGAGATATCTGAACGCAATCGACAGGTGATAATATTTTTCCTTTCTCAATCGCTTCTATTGACGCTTCCGGGTATCATAGTGCGTGCCTGCCCTGTGCATGTCTGTACGCGAGTGCGTCATGACGCAGGACACTCAACTGTAAATACTTTTCACTCATGGACAACTATTGTACACAACAACATATGTATGTATTACATAGGTAGTACCCATTACATACATAAAAAATATTATATTCCAATTATATAAATATGGGATATATATGAGAACATTTTAGTAAGCAAAACGTAAAATAAAATTATCAATCGAAAAAACAGAGTAAGAATAAAAAAGAAATATAGGCTAAATAAAGATGAGTAAACACTAATTAAAATGCATAATAATAATAAATAAATAAATAAAAATAAAACGATTAAAATGGAAAAGTAAGCAGAAATACAATTCCCTGAGGTAAAGCACTACTATTCATTGCTCTCTTGTTGATTTTGATTGCTTCTATTGTCCTTATTTGTAAGCTGCTTTTGATAAAAGCTCTACTAAATGACCAAATGTAAATGTTGGCCTGTATAACCTTATATCCTTTTTATGCCAAAATCATCTACTTTGCATAATGTTTATTCTTTTTTTATATAAGACCTTTTTGACTGTGTAGTCTAATGGATGGAACAAAGAAAGGATAGATAGATAGATAGATAGATAGATAGATAGATAGATAGATAGATAGATAGATAGATAGATAGAGTTTTCAATTTAATCTCATTTACTTAATGGTTATTACAGTTCACTAATAAGCAATATTCAACTAACTAAAATACATCAAAACATTCCTTTTCCAGGTTGATGGACTCAAACCCGTGCTGAACCCATGTGCAAAGGCCTGTTTTTATACAGTCTATGGCAAAGGCCGCCACAGATGACGTCTCCTCCCCAGCTCTTCGCTGATTGGTCGAAACTGTTGTCATTCAGTGGCAACGCATGTCGTCACACAGGAACCAAAGGAGGCGGTCAAACCAAGATGGCGTTCCTCGATGAAGCAGGAAATATACTCGGTTTTCAGTAAATCTCCTCATCTGAGAGCGTCGACCGGGCCTTGTATGTCTAAAGACAAGTGAGACACCTATTCGGAGACCGAAGACAGAGCAGATACTGGTAAGGACACCGGTGGGACACGCAGGGGCAGTTTGAGGGGCGGTGGCAGAGGAAGTCGGGCCCTGTTAGGTCGCTTCACTAACCTGAACTGAAACACAACTAGACAGTTGCTTTTAACAAAACGTTCACATTCGTTTCCGTTCTTGTCTAGTTCTTACGTATCAGATTTTTGATTTTAGTTCATACGTTTTTTCGTAATTTGATTTTTTTGACGGACAGAAAAGGAGAAAATCGCAGTAGCTTGGTAAGGGGCCAGAAAGAAATATGTCATCATCCAGCTTCAGCATAAATCAACTTGTCTCATCATCAGTATATCTAAAGATTTATTGTTAAAATTGAACTGCTATTGGACTCATCTAGCTTGCTGTCTGTATGAATTTCTTGTTGTCTTTATTATTACGCAACAAATCTGTTAGATGTATGTAGTTACCAAACTGGTTATGATTTTTTTTCTTTCTGATCAGCTGTTATGCTTTTTATGTAAGAGATCATGGGTGGTGAAATGACCTCAAAACCGGTTTTATCGTCCTGTTTGTAAGCATGTGGTATATTTTTGTGCTAGTGCTTATTTTAGTGTGCTTAGTTTATTGATATGTTTTAGATTGCAAACTCCCTGTAGATGAAGAAGCTTATCTGTTTACAGTTACACTTTTAGAGCATTTTAAACAATTAATGCAAACAACATTCTTAATACATTAAATGTGAAGCAGTGTTATATCTTTTAAAATTGACAGTGAAGATATTTATAATATTGCAAAAGATTTTAAAAAAGATTTAGAAAAATGAAATTTAAATAACATATTTCAGTAGTGTCGCAAGTCTTTTTAGTATTGTGTTGACATAAGGGCAAGCAACCAATTCTGTTGATCCTTTAAACATACAGTTCTGTCTTTCTTATATTTCTCTGCCAATTTTGACGGTTTAAAAGCCAAAGATATCCAAATCCTTGTGTGTTATGAAGTATTGCATATATTTATTGTAACTTTTATGTTCAAAAATTTGAGAAAAGGGAGAGTTCAGGGGAGGAAAAATAGGAAACTGACTGCAGTGTGTGTGAATTTATGTTATTTGTCTATTTCTTTAGTTACTCTCAATGGCTGCGAGGAAGTCTGGATCAGATATCCACAACAACGGTGAGTCAGCCAATCATCTGTCCTGTTTGTTTTGTTGTTGTTTTTTTATAGACACGAAGAAAAAATACATCATAAATAAATGACTTAATTTTAAAATAATTAGCTTTTCTTGTTCTTCTGTTACTTCACTTGATGTTTCAGGACCCGTCAGCTATCTTGATGATGTTCCCTTCAAGCTCAATGAAAAATTCCGCTGTCCTTCAAAAGTGGGTCTTCCCATTGGCTTCTGTTTGTCTGATTGTAATACCGTTCTTTCGGATCTGCAAGTAAGTGAAAATTCACTTCAACTTTCCTTTATACAAGTGTTTTTGTCAGAAATAATTAATGCTATGCTTTACCCTTTAGTATGACTTTAGTCTAGAGAGGCGAAGCGTTCAGTGGGGGGAAGAACTCGCCAAAGCGCGAGCCGCTGAGGCTCGAGCAGCGGAAGCCGCCCGGACGGACTCTGAAAACGAAAGGCAAGCTGCAGGTCAGGATGCAGACATTGGATTGGTTGGAGGGAAGAAAGCGCGCCCCTCTGATGAGCAGGACGTTGTCCCTCCAGCATTGAACCCAGTTTTAGCTGGCCTACGGCATAATGCAATCCTTATGCCTCTCCCTGCCCCATCTTTTGGATCGACGCGACCAGCACCAAGCAACCCGGCCCCGCAGAGTCTGAACTTAGCTGACTTTGAGCGAGAGGAGGACCCTTTTGACAAACTTGAGCTTAAAACACTGGACGACAAAGAGGAGTTACGGAATATCCTGCAGAGCCAACCGCAGTCGTCCGTTTCGCCTCCTCAGCTACCTCCAGCAGAACATCGCCCCGCTTCTCCCAGTAATACGCCACCTCTTCAGGCCAAAGCAGGAATCTTCCATAAACCCAATGGTTTGGTTGGACTGCTGGACTTAGACCGGGGTGGGGTTGTTGGGACCCCCTGTGGACAGATTGACGCCGACCGCCCTTGTAACATTCGCTCACTGACTTTCCCCAAGCTTTCAGACCCAGTAGACTCTCCCTTGGAACCGCCTCTCAGCAGTTACCCAGCAGGCCAACCACGCAACCTATCCAACGGCACGCCACCATCCCTGCAGAGAACAGCGTCAAATACCAACACGACACTCCCACAAGAGCAACCTGTCTTCCCTCAGAATGGGACACAGAAGCAGGTATCGTAACACAAGCGGAAACATTTGCCTGTCAGTGCTAACTGTTAGCAAGTAAAATAGCTAATGCAGGCTCATTGGAAAAACATACCTGTGTTGACATTTTAGCAAAATGATATTGCATAGCTTTTGCATGTTTTGCAACACTTTCAGAGTAAAATGTTTAGTGAGTAGCATTAAAAGCGGGTTCAGTTTTATCTATATGATTTGTGTTTCACTGGGCTCGCTCCGCATCACAAGTGCAATGCTGTACCAGGTGAGCTACAGAGCAAGTTTACTACATCAGAAAAGCTATACATATGGAGCTGGTTATGTGGTGCAGGTGTCAAAATGTGTTAGTTTCCAAACTATGCACTATTGTACAAGAGATTTAAGATCATAACATAGTCTTATGCAAGTGATTGCATAAATACAAGTCTTTATTAATTGATAATCTCCCCCTATAATCAAAGTTGTTAGTGTTTTATTGCCACTAGTGGTCATTTGAGCTTGAAATTGCAATGAATGTATGTATAGGTAGATTTTCTGAGTTTTCCAAAAATGTAGACAAAGGCATGTTTTTCCAATGAGCTTGGGCTGAAAATATTTAAATTGATTGTCTCTGAAATATCTTTGTAGTCAAACCCCTTCACGGCGACTAACCATTCGCCTGCTGCCACGATCCTACATGGCCTCTCTCCCAGCGAACGACAGTGTGCGGAGACAATTGTGGGCATGGGTTATTCCTATGAGGGTGTTCTCAAAGCCATGCAGAGACAAGGACAGAATGTGGAGCAGGTCACTTTTTAGTCTGATTATTTACATTGCATGTCTGTGATACTGTTTGTTTATGTAAACAAGACATTTTATAGCATTTGTCTCATTTGTAGGTGCTGGAATACCTGTTTACTCACAGTCGACTGTGCGATCAAGGTTTTGATGCGACTGCTGTGGAGGAGTGCTTGGAGATGTACCAGGGCTCAGAGGAAAAGGTGGGTGAATTGTAACAGTCACAAATACACACGAAGATTGATTTACAACTACAAGATCTCAAATATCTTAATCTAGAACGATCTAGTTCCAAGATAGAATATACATAAAAATTCCCAATACTTTTCATAAATCCCAATAATAAAACAAAAAATCCTGGAAAGTTTCCAAAATACCTGGAATGTTTCCGAAATTTACTGTGAATTTTCCACCTTTTTGCAAACCTAAACAAGAATATCTAAATAGAATATACATTTGCATGTGCACTTGTTTTCATGTATTTGAATTTTAAAATAATTATATTTTGTAAGAACAGAGTTGTTAAAGAGTATGTGAATAGGGTTAGTTTTAGATTTTGTCATTCCTGAAGACTTTTTGACTGCTGTTTGAATTTTTTAAAAGAAATTAATACTATTAATAAAAATAGCAATAAAGAATTTAAAAAAATTATACAAAATTTATAAATTGTAATTTATACAAATTATAGTATTTCTATACAAATGCAAAAATGTTCTTTACACAATTTCAATCATAAAAAATCCTAAAAAAAGAGAACTTTTCCACACAAATATTACCATAGCTGTTTTCAGCATTGATCATAATAAAAAGTTTCTTGAGCACCAAATCAGCATGTTAGAATGATTTCTGAAGGATCATGTGCACCAAGTAATCAGCACGTTATCACATGAATAAATTACATTTGAAAATAAATATTAGAATTGGATTTTAAATTGTAATAATATTTCACAATATTACTGTTTTTGCTGTATTTTTGATCAAATAAATGCAACTATCGTGAGCATAAAACATTTTCAAAATATTAGAATTGGCAAAACGTAAGTTGAATTTAAGTCTTTACATCTTAAATTTTAGAAAATTGTCCCCTCTGCCATAGCTATCAAATCCCATTCAGTTCATATATTACAAATTGCAAAATATATTTGCATTATAAACACGCTTAAATTAGATTTAAGAACTTAATAATGACTTAAACACCTTTTCTTTATGCAAAGCTATTGCACTGCTTCAGAAGACCAATGGGCAACGTGTATGTCTATTGTTATTTATTTTGAGTCCTGCCCATTTAGTTTTGCTGTCTAGAAAGAGCAGCCAGGACATTCTGCATTACATCTCCTTTAATGTTGCACGGAATAAAAAGTCATAGAGAAGGTGAATAAATGATGACAGTATGCGTTTGAATTTACACATTCTCTCTCCTCAGGCTTTGGAGTTTCTGCAGCTGATGTCTCGGTTTGGGGAAATGGGCTTTGAGAGGGACACTATTAAAGAGGTACTGCTCGTGCACAATAACGACCAGGACAAGGCGCTGGAGGATCTGATGGCCCGAGCAGCTGCGAGCTGAGCCCCGAGAGTCTCCCCTCCTGGAGCCAGCCCTCCTTTGGCTCTCAGAGGGGTCCTGGCTGTGGAAGGATGGGATTCTCTTATCTCTAAGACAAGACAACTGATTTTGTACCCTAATAAAGATATACCTCTTGGGGAAGGGATTGATGGCACCACTCAACAGTGCATTCATCCCTCCTCAGCTGTATGTCTGTTAAGTGATCTTAGAATGATGATGAGTGGGAGGAGCCGAATCCTCCTCTTAGAATCGGCATTGGCTAGTGTCTCTATTGCCATGGTGACAGGCTAGAATGGGCGGAGCTGGAGAAACAGAACTGAGCGTAGCCCCACTGATAGAATACAGACTCGGAGTGACACTCGAAGCTATTACGCTGCCATCTCCCGCTGCTGGACGCAGGCTTTCGAAACTGAAACCTGAACACTCATACAATACATACGACCCATGGCAGAACAGAGACCCCACAGAAGTGCCCTCTCTCTATTCCGTCTCTGCTGTTTGTTTGTTCATACATTGTTTATATGTTCGACTGGTGGAAACACTTTATCCTTCTTCATTGGTTCTTTTTTGAGATTGTGTTTCTTTGCTCTTTGATTAGGAACTGCTTTAACAGAACTAATCTGCAGTAAACAATTTCACAGAAAAAAATCTCAATTAAACTAACACACATTTCAATATAAAACTTAAACGAACACATTTGGCAAGAGAAATTGGCAAGTTCAGCTGGAGCTGAGAAATTTAAACGATGCCGCCACATTTTCAAATAATTGACATGCAAATACTGCACGGGCACACTGAATCACAGATGTTAATATAAACATATTTAAAGATCTGTAAAGATACACTGTTGGTTTCCATCTGTAATAAAGATGTTGAAAATATTAACAGTAATGAGGTTAAACATTAATATGAGGTTTATTCTGAAATCTTTTGAAAAAGCTAAAGACTGTATAGATGCATGAACTGCTCAGAAGTTTGGGGGCAGGATGATTTTTTTTTTTTTTTTTGGAAAGAATAATTACTTTTGTTCAGGAAGGATGCATTTTAATTGATCAAAAGTGACAGTTTTTATAACTTTATATAATGTTAGAAAAGATTTCTGTTTCAAATAAACACTCTCCTTTTGAACTTTATATTCATCAAAGGATCTTGAAAAAAAATTGTCACAAAATTTAAACAGAAATAACATTTCCATACAAATGTTAAACAGCACAACTGTTTTCAACATTGATAATTAATAGAAAGTTTCTTGAGCAGCAGATCAGCATATTAGAATGATTTCTTCATGATTATGTGACACTTAAGACAAGTAATGATGCTGAAAATTCTGCTTTGCAGCACAGGAACAAATTACATCTTAATATATATTAAAACAGAAAACAGTTCAATTAATTTGCAAGAATATTTCACATTAGTACAGTTTTTACTGTATTTATGATTAAATAAATGCAGCCTTAGTGAGCATAGGAGACTTTTTTTTTAAAAATAAGTTGTATATTAATAAATCGTACCAACCCCAAACCTTTGAACAGTAGTGCTCATGATAGTTGTGCAATAGAATGATCTGAAAATGAGACTGTGAATGCTTGTGGCACATTTTTTTGGGGTCCTTAGAAACTGTTTGAATGGCCTTTTACAGCTTTGGTCACCAGAGGAACGTGTTTGTCTGTTCAGATATCTCCACATTACCTCACATGGGATTGACCAACTTGCTTAAACAAGACACACTGACTCCCTCCTTAGAGGAATGCAGGAAAATGAGCAGAACTGTGCAGTGTAGGAACTTTCCTGATGTAACAAATTAACATAACTGACTTGACTAAAATCTTTTGGCTCAAATGTAAGTCCAAGGACTAACTTCATGCTTTTTGATACAGACGTTTGACTTCTAATTATCAATGGGTAAATGTCATATGAAATTCCTAAGAAATTAGTTTTTCATATAAACAAAACAAAGTCTGTTTCAGGACCCATTATTTTCATAAGAATTAAACACAAGCTCTACCTCCATTTTTATTACCATTTACTGAACTTTTGCAACAAAATAATATTACAGTATCATTGCAATAATGTAATAACGATAATAATAATGATATTAAAATAGACTTAATGATACAAAAAATTATTTATATATATATATATATATGCCATTATATATATATATATATATATATATATATATATATATATATGTATCCTTACTATCATTAAGTCTATTTTATATTATTATTATTATTTTTATTACTGTTATTACATTATTGCAATGATACTGTAATATTATTTTGTTGCAAAAATTCAGTAAATAATATTACAGTATCAATGCAATAATGTAATAACAATAATAATAATGGTATTAAAATAGACTTAATATACAAAAAATTATATATATATATATATGTATTGTCCTTACTATCATTAAGTCTATTTTATATTATTATTAATATTTTTATTACTGTTATTACATTATTTCAAAAAAACCATAAAATTATAATAATAAAAAAATTAAGTAAATTTTAATAATAAAAAATTTGATGTATATGAGTGTGTGTGTGTGTGTATGTATTGATTTCGAAGTGAAACATGACCTGCATATGTTCTTGAAAGGTTTTGTGACGTTTGCCACAAAAGTTGTGACTGTGCCATTTATACATTTTTATTACTATTATTATTAATTTTCACCATTGTAGGTACAAAAACATCCTCTTAAACTCTCTTTCCATGTGCAGTTTATTTTGTTGCTTCTAAATAATCTCATTCCATTTGTGATGTGTGGGTGTTTGTTGATGCGAGTGGGTCTCATGTAGTTATCTGGGTCACCCTGAAATCAAAAGAAAAAACAAGAAATTAAATTTGAATGTGTATACATTTATTATATACATATAATGTAATACATATAATATAAAAACATAAATGGAGTGAGAGAGATGCTTACTTGCCATGAAAAATGTCACAATATAAAAACAACAATTAACAAAATGAATGGTCCTAAAATTGTTTGGGTGCAAAATCTATTATTTCTTCTTCTGTTTCTATGAAATATGAACTGCATATGTTCTTAAGTGATTTCAAGAGGTTTTCCCATCCAGTAAACGATTATTCAAAAAAAGTGACATTGTGTACAGGGTTCTTCCTCTTTTACTTTTTGTAACAGCTCTCCTCAGTCTAAGTTGAAAAGAAGGGCTGAAAAGAATACAGCATACACACTGCTGGCTGTATCACAAAGAGCATTCTGGCCTGGAGCGTGTCAGCACTCAGATGCAGCTCTATTGTTCTAAGTGTAAATGGGGAAATGTCCTGATGCACAGCTAGAGAACCTGATGGACAGGTAGAGATGATCAGGGGCTTAACGATACAGAGATCCATTGTTTCTAAATGTGATTTAAAAAGTTTAGTCGTCTTGAAAATCATTTAGGATATGATTAAACTTATTCTTCTATTTAAAGAGTGTGGCTGTCACTGGTGGTTATATGATGCACAGATTTTGTCCAGGAGCAGTAAAAAAAGATCCACCTGAACTGTAAATGACTTGCTGGTCACCACCATGGTGAAACTTCCAGTGAAACAGAAGGTCAGCAGCAATAGAAAGCACAGGTTAAAGGAAATTCACACTGCACATGCTGAATGAAGGTTGTTAAATGGCTTATTGTGTGTCAGTCAAAATAAACCTTTGTGCATCAGCAGATGGCATTGTTGAAACGGGCAGCATTTTTATCATTTAGTGATTTTTTTTCACTTGTTCAGATATTAACCAATCCAATAATCTGAAAGGTCAGAATTCCCAATTCAAAACTCAATTTCTGAACTTCTATTAAATTAGAAAATTGCATATAGTTTTATCACACTCTGGACTTTCAGCCAGCTTCATAAGGTGATGGACACATTTGGCTGTTTTTCCTTCAAATTTTAAAACAAAATAAAAGCATGCATGCAAGAATGTCTGCATTTTTTTTTTTTTTTTTTTACAATATAAGAAATTAAAAATATATGCATAATCCATACAATTCCTACATCTTGATGCCTTTTGAGCCTGGAAACTTGAAACTTGTTTTTAGAGTTCTAATATTTCATATAAACATTCTTATAACAAGTAAAAGCTATACAGGTCAAGCTCAATGATCTACAATATTTACAGAATATATACAGAAAAATGACAATACATTATAGCCTAACAGACTTTAGTTAATAACTCAATCTAACAAAGAACTTTCTACTAAGATTAAATGCACATTAACATAACTACCACTAATTTATACATTGTCATTTACTTAATGTGGTCATTTCTTTGTTTTTTAAATTAAACATGTTGAATTTGAAATACGCTGTTTAATGTTTATTTAAACAAATATTTAAATAAAACATTCTTTCTTATTCAGAAAATTATAATTATATTAAGACGAAATTGTGCATTATAAAGGAAATAATTTTTTTATGGATTTTAAAAGGTGCCGAATTGTAAGAATTAATATCTCATTTACAGACAGAAAATGAAACGCGAGCCATAGAACGTGAAGCGGTCGTGCGCGCTCACGTTTGCACGCAGCCGACGCGAACGCGTACGTTTGACCTTGTTTTTGTTGTTGTTTGACTGGAGCGCGGCTGCGCGAGTCGCTGTACGTTGTTGGATGACGCGTTTTGTCAGGAGAGCAACGGACGGACAGCGAGAGAGAAGATAGGTGAAAAGTGAGCTCGGTGCAGGGGAGGGGCAGCAGAGCAGTACCCTTGCAGCTCTTCCACACAGACGGAAAGCAAACAAGTTTGCCCTAAAAACGACCCAAATCAAATGGATCGGTGATCGGCCACTGCAACGGAATCGGACGGTTATTCGATTCAGCCTCGTCCGACTCGACTCGGCTGGATTCGATTAGTCGCACCGCATCACCAGCCCAGAGGCCTCCGAAACAACCCCATCGCCATTATATGATCCACTTCCCAGCGTCGCTGCTGCCCTCCATGTGGGTGAGGGACCTGTGCGTGTCGGGCTATGGCGAGAAAAACAGTTAGCAGGAAAAGGAAAGCAGAGGAGCCCAAGGAACAACAGGTAAAAACATACATCTCTTATACCTAACAAAAACACAATGGAGCCATATGCTAACCCCTCGTTTTATATGAAATAACACCAATAAATCATAGGAAACAGAAACACAAGCTCGAATTGTGACAGTTTATAAACAAGAAAATATTGCAGTCTAATGTTAGCACCTGTCTTCTGGCTAAAGGCTAACTGTGAGGTTGTTAACTTAGTTGTTGACATTGATCTGGCGTTGGTAAGCTGGTTTATTAATGAGCATTCATTTATCAGTTGTCTTGAACATTAAGGTTATGTGTCTTGTCTATGTGTTAATCCTGCACTAGATTACAGGATACTGTTTCTCCAGCAAGATTATTAGTTGGTTAGTAGTCCTGCACGACTGAGATTTGCTACAGTTCTCCATTATTTTTCATTTTCAAGATGAAAAATATTGATGGCACAATGCAGCGTTTGCAGCTCAATGATTCTCGATAAGAGACAAAACATGTCATGCATTCGTTCTGAACAATATTCATATATGATCACTGTAATGTTCAAATTTTCTTTTTCCATTTTCTCCTAGTGATATAACATTGTCATTGTAAAAACCACCTTTCCTCAGACTTATATAATTTATAAAAATTAAATGTATTTTAAACAAAAGAATAGACATATAAATATGTAGCCTTTGAGCAAACATTTCTATGTCCTAACACAAGGAAGAGGTTCATTTTAGTTACCTCAACAGCTTTGTCAAAACTGTCAGATATTTATGAAAACATTTGTAAAATCATCAGGCAATATCAAGCACAGTCTTCATCCTAAAGGCCCTCTTTCTATATTAGATGGTATTTATGTCAGTATTTATAATGAATATCTGATACAATACTGCATCTGTTGGTATTGACCCAATACTGAGTCATGAATCAGAGCGATATCTTATTATGGCCTTGTAGGGGGAGCAGATGTGTTAAATAGGATACACAGAACAGGATAGAGTTCTCATATGGGGGAAGGTGGTCTTCAGTGCAACACACTACTTGTGAGACCACTTGCTGTCCTTATTAGGTGTTTTTGAAGGTTTATCTTACTGTGTTTATTTAAATTTCTCGGGTAACACTACATTGACTTATTAAACCTTATATTCTTATTATAAAATATAAACAATTATTAAATTATTTAGAAATGAAATTATAAATTAGGAAATCATTTACAATTACATTATCATAAAAAATGTATTATGTGTTTGTTATTCTCAAATGCTGTATTGCAATCTTCAGTCTTCATAAACATCATGTAGTGCATTTATGAAGCCTATTAAAAGAAAATGTTTCATTCTTTAATGCTTTCTGATATCACAGTTTAATATGCAGAGACAACCATTTGCAGATTTATTCTGCAAGCTTGGCATAAGCTTGTGGTGGAAGTGTAGTTTGTCAAATATATTTTTTTGTAGTTTATTTTTGTATAGTTTGTTATTGCGGATCCTTCCCACAACTTAGACACTCTTGAACATTTTTTTTCTTTGTGTGGGAAGGTGGTTGTGTATTGATGAAGATCCTGTTGTGACCTACTTGGGCGTTAGGATCTGGGTCAGTCAGATGTCTACTGGCCTGAAGGGGGATAGAAGAGCTTTACTGGAGTAGAGATACATCAGTGTTTATGGCTAGATTGGCACATGAAGAAGTGTATTACTCATCTTGCTCTGGACAGATGATGTAATTTCAGCAAGAGTTGTTTATGTGGGTGATGATGTCTTGATTATAAGCATGATGATGGCAGTGCTGTTTAGCTAGAATAAGCATTAAAATGAATGAGTCTCAGTCTTGCACACACAGATTGTTGGCCCACGGGAGCTGATTTAAACTGGTTTTACTCGACCCTGTCATGGATATATTTGATTTGTCGATGCTAGCTGGGGAGCACAGGATCGCTTTGTCTGCCAGCTGGTGTTAGCATCAGATGAATGCCCTCACTTTTGTTGTTTGGCAGTTTTGGGGTAATTTTTTTGTTTGATTGTATAGAGGGTTGTTAGCAGAGTGAGGTGATGAATTTGTAGTGCCACCAGGTGTTTTTCTTCTAATGCAAGCTGTATTTAAAAGCTGCAAAAGTGCCTACACAGTGCTGGATTGCAAGGAAGCCACATAAAACCAGATGTCCTCTGAGATTGTTCTCATAATTTAGGGATTCTGTTAGTGTTGGGTGATATGCTCCATAGTCATATCTTCCTATCGTCAGCCTATGAGATTGCCGATACACTATATTATCATGCTTATTTACTTAATTATTTACTTACTTAGTTTCAGAGTGAACCAACTCCAGGGATTGCTTTCATAAACTCAGCGGAATCATGTGTGATCGGTTATAATGTGCAACACTGTAAGAATGCATAAAAAGTAGTGGTCAACCGATATATCAGCCGATATTTGGAATTTTTTTAAATATCTGCATCGGCCGATAAGTCTTTCCATAGCCGATGTTTTTCAAAACTGATTGACACCATATCATTGCATTTATGCTTCCTCTTTAAGACAACAAGCCACTCAAATGTGAAGCCAGCACCTGACAGACCAATCATCATTCACTTTCTAACATGATGCTATGTTGTGTTACATACAATAACATTCCAGAAACAAACAAAAACTTACCCAAACACACCAGAACCGCAGTCCAGACAAACATTAGCAGGAGACACAGATGTGATATATTTTAATTTAAACAAAAATGAAATCGTGTTTACCTCACAAACAATAAAAAAATCCCACGACTGGCTCTTCCTCAGATATGCATGTTGTTCTTAGGTACTTTAAAACAAGATGCTGTTTTCTGGTGGACTCAAAAGCCGGTGCACTCCTGAATTATATCTGTGTCTATACGAGAACTCTATTAAGTAATAATAATACGTTTGAATTCCTTTATATGTTTATTCAGGCATACGTGATGAAAACGTGATGTTTAGCCCCTGGAATACAAATTTTACTGGGGAACCCCTCGAAACATGATTGGGCTAGTTTTGGGCTTGTTTTAGGCTTGTTTTGAGTAGAATTGGCCGGGTTTTGTTGCGAAAACCTGGCAACCCTTCTCAATTGTTTAATTTTTTTTAAATTTAGGTTTTAACAAATATTTATGCATAATAAATGTTCATTTAGTTTCACCAATTTTCTGCATGTCTTTCATTTACTGTAATTACATGTAATAAATTGGCCTCATATCGGCCAGTCGGCCAAATTGATTTCTCAATATTGGCATCGGCCATAAAAAATTCCATATCGGTTGAACACTAATAAAAAGAAATATAATGGAACAAATATGCTCTAATATTAATTAGATAATAATACTAGCCTGATGATAATAATAATAATCTGGATATCTTCAAAGGCATCAGCTGTAGGCTCTATCTCTGAATATCGTCAATACAGGATACTATCGTCTATCAGCACAACTGTAGTTTCTGTTTGAAAATGTAATATAATCAGAACGAGTGCAGTTCACTAACAAAGAATATTTTTGTGAAGTAAAATTAGGGTTTAAGTGAACATATTCTTAATCAAGGTTTTATAAAAACTATTAATGTAATGTTCACTTAAAGATATTCTTTTAAACACTAATGATTTAATAATAATTTTCCAAATTAATATCCATTTTCATATTGCACATTTTAATGTTGTGATGCTGTAATTTATTTGTAGCATATAAAATGATTGATTTTAAGTTTTTAGTGTTTTTTTTTTTAATCATTTAGAGAAAGAATAAACATTTTTACTCAAAGTACATTAATGGACATTTGAAAAATTTCTTCTGAAAAATTATTAGACTTTTAATCAAATATCAGTTTAAAAGATTGTATATGACTTTTAATTGTTTGTAAAGCTAATATTGTTAAATTGCTGTATGCAATTAATTGAAGTATAGTTATTATCCATGTATATAGCCTTTGATGCTTATATGGCCAAAAATGAATGGATGGATAGGATAGATAGATAGATAGATAGATAGATAGATAGATAGATATATTTGTTGCAGTTATTTTCATTTCTTTAAAATGACATGCATTGATTAATCATGTATGATTTATGAAAGTACATTTGTTTCATTTAGATTTTTTTACACGCTCGACTCACTCCTTTTTGTCCTTCTAACAGTTTGACTGGTGTCAGTCTGCCATTAAGCGTGCCCGCGTGTCCAGCTCAGCGCGTCATGCCCAGCACTGGTGGCAGAGCCGGCAGTCAGTGGTGTGTTCTGTGAGAGGAAGGGAGTTCCGCCCACAACAGCAGCATGAGTGGAGCTTTCAGCGGAGTCTGCGC